>NW_006912909.1:868305-983330 GCF_000585565.1 Capronia epimyces CBS 606.96
ACCACTGCCACCACTACCACTACCACCACTACCACTACCACCACTACCACTGCCACCACTACCACTACCACCACAGTAGTTACGGCAGTTCCCAGAACGTCAATACACTGACAAGCACGGCCTCAGTACCTACCTACCCATTAGGCGCAAGCAAGCAAGCAAGGGGAAGGGGTTTCCAGCCTCCCTCCCTCACCTCCAAAAGCAGATCGAGTCGAGCTTACAGTACAATACTGGTAAGTAATACATACAGAGTAGTCCCTGTCCTTCCAGTCGGACTCTCTTGCTACTATATACTCCACATATTTCCAGAGGAGAGATATACTATTCTAAGTAAATCTAGTTCTCTCGCATGGTAGTCGTATGATCATGCATGCCAGAGCCCAGCATTCTAACTTGGCTACGCTACGGGTGAGATGTAATGCGGAGCGACGATCGAAAATGGACACTTAGATGTGGTATGTATACATACAAGTAGTATATATATATATATATGTGTGTGTGTGTGTGTGTGTGTGTACTACTTGTACTTTGCCATTCTCGCTCGACTTAACTCCTCGCCCCATACTAAATTCCGTCGTCGTGCCTAATCTCCCCCCTCAGCTACCAGTGCCCGGATTCCTCGTGCCTCAAGTCGACTGTAGCACTGTATGATACCGATTGCATATCAAGCACCTCTCCTTCAAGCACGGCCCAGTCAATACCAACTCATTCTCTGTGCCGTTAGACCAGGCCGTGCTCAGGTCGGAAACATCCTAGTCAACTTCAAGTCAAGTGCAGACCGACGCGACGTCAATGCATGGCGTCCTTCGTCTCAACAACCGCCGTCTTGGTCGCGGCCTCTTCCTGCACGTGCGTCGGAGCAATGACATGCGCTTCGGTGAAATAGTTGGTGTCGGTGACGTGGTAGACGAGCATGTAGATGACGGTCAAGGAGCCGACTGCATACAGAACAAATTGCATGATGACCTGCGTCATGTAGGTGACGGATTGAGTGTCCAAGATGAAGCAGATGCACAGACCCAGCGACGCCGTGCCCTTGGCAAAGCCACAGTACATGGCGCACCGGGCGGGATCGTTGCTCAACGAGCCCACCACCCAGTTGGCGCTGATCAGGTAGCTCGCGTACACGATGCCCCAGAGCAGATAGAGCACGACGCCGCCGGCGAAGCGGCCACTGGTCCAGTCCACGTCCGGCGAGACCGGGAGCCGGCCGTCGAGACCGTTGACCTTCATCCATCCCACGAGGCCGGCGCACGCGGCCATGGTGATGACGCCGACGCAGCTGCATGCGATCAGGCCGCGTCGACGCCGAGACAGCCGCCGCATGTCCAGGAGGAAGCTCAGCGCAATCGCGGCCAGCACCATGATGAACTGGAACAGCACGTTGTTGAGCGAGCGCGCCCGCAGGGAGAAGTAGTAGCTGTTGATGCTGCTGACGGTGGCGAGGCACATCTCCGACGCGATGAAGGTCGGCACGAGCGCGTACATCTTCCAATCCACCACCAGCGCCCTCAGATGGCCCAGCTCGGTGCGGATGTTGGTGGGCTCGAATTCGGCGATATGCGTGCCATCGTCACGTACGATCGTCTTGGGATCGAGCACCAGAAACCACGAGGCGATGCAGGCGGCCAGCATGATGGCAATGAAGGTGCCATACACCGCACTGGAGACCCCCGTCGCGCCCGTGGCATTGAAACTGATGCCAAAGGCAATCGCCGCTCCCACAGTGCCACCCAGCGAGTTCAAGGCCCATTGGATGGCAAGGTACTAGACGGGGTCAGCCACGACTTGAGGAACCTGAAGCTGAACCTGCTGTTGGTGCGTCCCTCCTAAACTTACCGTTCCTTTGTACTGCTCTTCGGCATACGACAATGCAATGTAGCTGGCGCCCGTCCAGAGCCAGCCGGCGGTAATACCCAAAACGACGCCCGAGAAGTACGCGAGCCAGCTGTGGCCCGTGGTGTCGAAATAGAAGAGACCACCGACGTAGATCGGGTATCTAGGCCAATTATTATCATTATTATTTAGCAAGCGGTTCCAAAGTCGTACCCGATGCTGCCGAAAGCGCTGTTGCAGATGGTCAGCGGGCTGGATTAGCAGGCTGAGACACACGACTCACATGGTCACTCTTGGTTTGAGCAAGTTCAGCGTGGCGCCGCCGATCCAACCAGACAGGGTGAAAATCCCGTAGAGAATTCTGTGGGAAGAGTGAGCTTGGGATTGTTCCATCCCCGACGAGCCAGCTCCGAGTCTTCTCACGCATTTGTATTCTGAGCCACCACCAAGGCATTGGGACCGCCTCCACCCGCTCCCAACCCTGTAAGGGCGAGATAGATCCCGGGCAGACAAAACAGGAGACTGGTTCTCGGCAATTCAGTCAGCGATTCAATGGCCTCTTCCAGCGCACAGGGACACCGTGTAGCTGCAGGTGACATACCATGCCATGACGAGATTCTGGTTGAATGGTCGATTGAGCCTCCACTTGCTCAGGTTGGGAGCCGCCATGTTGGTAGAGCGGGCAGGTCGTAAATCTTGTGTTCTGTCCAAAGAGCTCACCGAATAGTTGGAGTGATGGTGATGGCACCGTGATTCTTGCAAGAGGCAATCATATCGAGCTCTTGGCCGGGGACAAGTTCAATTCATATTCAGCGCATCCGGTGAATATCAGATACCCAAATCGAGGGATGAGGTTCCTATCGCAAGATACGCACCTTGGTCTGATACTGTACCAACGCACGTCGAGACAT
This sequence comes from Capronia epimyces CBS 606.96, assembly GCF_000585565.1. NCBI lineage: Eukaryota > Fungi > Ascomycota > Eurotiomycetes > Chaetothyriales > Herpotrichiellaceae > Capronia > Capronia epimyces. Next base: position 871,053 of record NW_006912909.1, read on the forward strand.
CTGGATAAAGAAAGAGATTGGCGCGCTACGCGCTTCGTTAATCGCGGGTCCACTGTGCGGCCAGCCACTTATCAAGACCTCCTTAGCCTCCTTAGCCTCGCCCGGCACGAGATAATGGGGAGATAAAGAGATGTCGAGTGGGTCTTGGTCCCCTCGCGCTTAAGCTTCATCTCCATCTCTTCGACGTGCGGGCGCAGGAGCAGAAGATCATGAGAGACACCACACCGGACTGAGTGGATTGGGGCGGTCAGCCCCTCCGACAGTACTTAAGGGTCGCGCCATTGTGCCTTCTACCCAGTTGGCAGAACGGATACACCAGATTCATCATGCCGAAAGCGACGTGGCAGGAGCTCTGCGCAAGCAAGCGGGCCGAGCGAGACGCATCAATTCCGAAAGAATGGCTGCTCAAGGAGCTTCCATCCGAACGGGTGGCCAACGTGATGAACTGGCCGTATTCCTGTGGCGCAATGAGCGCTGAGGAACTGGCCATCACGGAGCTCGATGCCACGGAATTGCTGAGCCGCATGGCAGCCGGGCACCTCAAGAGCTATGATGTGGTGCTGGCCTTCTGCCGGCGTGCCGCAATCGCACAACAACTGGTGTGTATTGACCCTTGGGAGCATCCAGTCCGGAGCCGCCGGGCAGGAACACGATGGACATGTGCTAAGTCGAACAGCTGAACTGCCTTACCATGATGTTCGTCGAAGAAGCTTTGGAGAGGGCTAAGGAGCTCGACGAGTATCGGGAGAAGACAGGAAAAGTCGTCGGGCCGTACCATGGTCTCCCCTTTTCCATCAAGGATCAGTTTGCGATCAAGGCCAAGGAGTCCAACACTGGGATCGTCTCCCTCATTGGACAAGTCCCGACAGAAGACGCTGTCGTGGTCCGGTTGCTCCGTGAGGCTGGTGCCGGTGAGTACTGCCAGTGTCCCCCGTCGCCCCCTGAGCAAAGCCAGCGACCGCCCACCACTAATGCTTTCGTCTTCTTCAAGTGTTCTATTGCAAGACGACCCAACCGCAGAGTAAGTGCAACTGCAGCTGCAGCACCACCACGGCCCCGCCAATGACTGACTCGGCTGGGATTGATAGCTGGGATGCACCTGGAGACATCTTCCAATGGTACAGTAGGCTCCGTCCTTGCTCTCAATCGCGGCTGACAGACTTTCCCAAGTCTATGGGCGCACCCTGAACCCCTTCAACCGCAACCTCACATGTGGAGGCTCCAGTGGTGGAGAGGGTGCTCTGGTTGCCTTTCGGGGGTCCCCTATCGGGTTGGCAGCTGACATTGGAGGCAGCATTCGCTCACCGGCTGCCAACAACGGCCTTTACGGGGCGAAGATCACGGCAGGGCGCGTTCCTCTGGCTGGGATTGTTACCTCGTTGGTAGGCTATGACTCGATCCCGGTGGCTGTGGGCCCAGTGTGTCGGTCTGCCAGGGACAACGCGTATTTCTTCAAGACAATCCTGGCAACCGAGCCTTGGAGAGTCTGCCATGATCTGGTGCCGCTGTCCTGGAGGTCAGTTGCATTGCCAAAGAAGCTGACTGTTGCCTTGCTCTGGGACGACGAGATTGTCAAGCCACACCCTCCAGTAACGGCGGCGCTCAAGAACATCAAAGCCAAGCTGCAGAGCTTGCCCGACCACTTCGAGATTGTTGATTGGCAGCCGTTCCAGCATGCGGAGGGATATGAAGTGGTCCGAAGCTTGTACTTTCCGGACGGCGGCAAGGTCTACAAGGACTTGCTGGATGTATCAGGGGAGCCTGCACTGCCTTTGACCGAATGGGTTCTCAAGGAGAGCCATGTCAAAGAACAGACCATTGCTGACCTTTCGCGGCTGAACGGCCGTCGTGACGCATATCGTGGTAAGGCCTTCCTGTCCCGCATGCACTGATTCCAAGAATGCTCATACTAATTGGGTCCCCCTACCCAGCTGCGTATCTGTCTTACTGGGCTGCACGCCCTTCCGTCGACTTCATTGTTGCACCGGTAGGGCCGGGGGTTGCGCCCGCCCACGAAACCGCAAGATACTGGGGTTATACTGCCGTCTGGAACATTCTCGATTGGCCAGCCTATGCGTTTCCCACCGGAGAAAGCGTCTCTCCAGAGCTCCATCCCAAGGACTTGACTTACCAGCCTCGCAACAATGAATTCGATGCATATAACTGGGCAAACTATGACCCGGTAGTGTCGGCAGGGGCTCCGATCTCGCTCCAACTGGTTGGTCGCAAGTGGGATGACGAACGCGTTGTGGAAGCTGTGGCAAGGATTGCTGCAGTCATTGAAGCGCCGGCGAAGGTGACTCGGAGTGGTAGTGAAGCAGCGCAACCTACATAGAAGTTTGATCATTGATTTCACAGCATAGTATCGGTTCGATCCATCCGTGGCATTCCTCCTTGCTCGAACACACGTGTACATGTAAATAGGTATTGAAGACAAGTCCTGCCGGTACAGCTAGGGCGCTCGGCTGAACATGGACGGGGGAGTTGGGCCATGTCAGTTGTCGGCCTTAGCCTCACACGCCTTCAGTTCGGTGTCGAGATAGGGGTGTCCCGAAACTCCAAGCCTGGGCAGATGGAGGATACACCAGCAGCAGTCATCCATTGTCAACATCGATATCTTGCCACTACACCGTGGTGATCGGAAACGACCCACTGCGAACCGCGCGGAGCTGTCAAATTGATAGTGTAGTCGCGCAAGCCATCCGTACCTCCTTATCAAACGCGCCCCACACAAGCGCGATTGATATGGAGGGATGTTTCCGTGGTGCCAACTGCCGCACGGGCGACTAGGATATGCCGAATTTCATTGCGATTCGAATGCTATAGCATAGCATAGTAAAACGAGCTGTCAGTCGCAAGAGAGTGCGCTGAAGTTTTATCTGTCATCTTCAACCTGCCAACATTGAACGTTACACACCTCGCCTCCCACCAGCGAAGTCCTTCTGCAATGCTGCTATCCGCACACTCAGAATCAGCCACGGGCGAACACAAACCTGCTGTCACTATCAGGGGTCTAGAGTTGTCATCACGGACCCAGAAATTGCTGCAGCTGGAACGGCAGTATGTCGCCGGGGGATTCGAGCCCGTACCTGCATTCTTCGTCAAAGGCAAAGGCTCCAAGCTATGGGTGAGCACTGCTGGAAAGCAATCATGTCTCCTCACTTCACACCGCAGCTAACAAGTGGTGAACAGGACGTGGACGGCAAAGAATACATCGACTTTATTGCCATGTTCAGCGCGGTCAATCAGGGCCACGCCCATCCATATATCGCTCAAAAGGTCATCGAACAGATGGAGATGCTTCCTCTGGCTAACTTATGCGGGCACAATTCCTTGTACGGGCCCTTCGCCGAAATGATGTGCAACCGCTTCGGCTATGACAAGCTCATCTCTGTGACTTCCGGGACTGAAGCCGCCGACACCGCCTGCAAGGTCGCCAGGAAATGGGGGATCCAATCCAAAGGTATCCCGGCGGAACGCTGTCTCATCCTAGGCGTCGGTTCCTCATATCACGGCCTCGGGTCGGCCGTATGGGGCTTGATGGATCCGTCGGCTCATCGCAGAGAATATGGCCTAGACAATGCATTGCTGATGAATGTCAACCCGTCCACGGGCGAGTCCTTGGCATACCTTGACCTGCCAGCCATGGAACGGTGCTTGGTTGAGCACAGTGACAGGGTGGCGGCAGTCATCCTGGAATGTTTCCATGGCGCGACGCGGACGGTACAAGAGGAGGCGACATACGCAAGAGGTGTATATGACCTGTGTCGCAAGCACAATGTGCTTTTTATTGCCGATGAGGTCCGACAAGGCGCCGGCAAGACTGGCAAATTCCTTTCCTATCAATACCTGGGCGAAGATTGCAAGCCCGACATCGTCACAATGGGTAAATCCATCACAGGTGGTTTCTATCCGCAAGCATTCGTTCTGGGGACCGCAGCTGTCATGTCGATGGTGGGCACCTTCCAAATGGCCACCACCTTCGGCCACACTCCTCTTGCTCTCGCAGCTGCACGAGCCAGCATTGAGGTCATCGACAACGAGGGTTTGATGGATCGAGCCGTAGCAATTGGGCAAAGGTGGAAGGCCATCGTCGCTGGTTGGCAACACCCCGAGATTGACTATGTCGCCAGCATGGGTGCCGACTCGAATCTTTTCTTCCGCAACTTGCGAGGACCTAGAGTGGCTGCACTTTGCATGCACAAAGGTCTCTTCACACACCCGAGTCCTCGCGGTCTTCGTATCAGCTTTGCCATGACCATGACCGACGATGAACTCGATCGGGGTGCAGCCATCATCAAAGAGACTCTGGACGAAATCCATACCTATAAGGACATCCCTGGAGAATGGTTCGACGGATCGAAGCCCGCTCAATGAGTCACCTCAAGGTCGCGAGCATTGATAACCGGACGAGGGTCGTTAATCGATAACGTCTCGGTCTTGATAGTGATAGATTCATGCCATGCATAGCTTAATGGAATGCTTGTGCATCATGAGATGGAGACCCAGAGGCCCATAAGCTGCTTCGTCCTCATCCTCCCACAGGAGCTTGAGCAGGGTGATAGCTTGCTTAAAGTGATTCATGCGGCAATGAAGTACGAGCCACTCATTGAGCGTGTACTGGCGCTGGTCCTCCTTTATGAGACAAGATCCTACCATCATTGCTGGCCACATAAGGACAGATTCATAGGGCGAGGAGGCCATATTCGACCGAAGAGAAAGAATAGTGTCGATGTGATTTTGGATCTGGTATATGAGCTTAGGGTGAACCACTGGCGAACCATGTATAGCCAATTCCAGGTAAATCAGCAATGCCTGGCGATACATCTCACCCGTGCTGTCATGATCGGCTTGAAACCCTGCCATGTCTGGCATCAAGGGCGGCGATTTCCAGGCCTTTAAGCTGGCCAGTAATTCATTGCACCTGGCGAGAGAGTCGTGCCCGGTCTGTCCCGTAGAGCGTTCTTCGAGACGCTGGCGGTAGAGCTGTGCGATAAGGGGGATTTTCTCAAAGAGAGCAGAACCGCACCCAAGAAGCGACCCAAAGACATTGAACTCATGCAAAGGTCCCAACGACGTAACGAAGTCGTCTACCGGTAAGGTAGAACTTCCGAGAGTCCCATAGGGCGTGATGTGGGCTACCGACACTAGGTACGCGTAGACCTCGAGCACGAAGCCACGGATCTCTCTGTCTTCGGCAGTCTCGGACACATCTGGCTGTTGACGCAGTTTGAGAATGAGAAACCGACTTGCACGCAAGTGCGCAAACATGGCACCCTCACATACATCCGACACTATCTTTGTGAGACTTAGCGAATGTTTATCATGTCGAGGAGTGACCTTACCCACCTCAACATGGCAGAGAACCATCAAGACCAGTAAGAGCCGCAAATTCTTCGCACGATGCAAAGAGGACAAATGGCTGAATTCGTGGCGTAAACTGCTGATAACGAAGGAGTAGTGTTGCTCAGTTTGCTTCCGAATGTCGGGTGATCCGGAGTTCTGGAAACCGATATGGCTGCCACTCAATGCCAGAACAGCGTGCATCAGCAGGTCGTCACAGCAGGCAATTGGCATCACGTGAGTTAAGAACGGATTGCTCCTCAATGGTTTCGCAGCCAACTGGATGCATGTGACGTGAAGAAAATGTTGTAGCATCAGACGAGAAGTGGAACTTTGCAGCAGAGCACGTTCCGTGCTGAGAAAGAACTTTGCATCCGCCTGCCATTGAATAAAGACCGCTGGCCGCGAAGCAGAATCGTGCAAGGACTCGATCTCCGGCACGTGTGGAGGAGTATTGAAAGAGCTCACTGCTGACTCTGACCTGGCATGTCTGGCATCTCCGGCATGCATATTTGGAGAAGACTCGGAAAGTATCTGATCGCCACTTTGTTCTCGTTGTGGGGAGACTGTCTTCTCAATACTGTCGGCAGTGATTGAAGCATGCGCATCTGCATCACTCCCAGTGGGCCAGGAGCAATGGAGGTGATTGCGAGCACACCCTCGGCAGCAGGGTCGTTGTTCGTCGCATTTCTTTCGGCGTCGTCGGCATGTCAGGCACCCAGTCTTCGCGCGAGTAAGGCCACTGCGGTGATGTCGAGCAAGTTCAAACGAAGTTCTTCTCATCGTGTATTAGTATATGCTCTCTGGCTAAGCTCGATATTTGTTCGAGGGTCTTGAAGAAGTGGTCCCAGCCAACACACAATTTGAATGGGTCACTCTCGTGCTCCATCGCAATGCAACAGAGACTATATTCTCCAGGAGTCTCTTCTCCGGAGAGATCCTGTCAAGAAGAGAGGCAGAGAGGTTGACAGACGGACTCGGAGTACTTTTTAGATTGCCCAAACGCCAAGAGATATAGTGTTAGGATTCGTCTGCTAAACATCTAGCCCACATGAACGGGAAGGTATGCCGAAGACACGATAAGAATAGAACGAAGTGAATATTGATTCCGGCCTTGATAATCGAGTTCTCTCTCTGGTCTGTGGCGTCGAGCAGACCAAAATTGTTCACTGCTTGTATGGCTCCGAAGGATGAGTCTGGTATGGCATAAGGTGCCTCTAACCCGCGCTCTCTCCCGACGTCGCGCTTCTCCGTCTATCATCCTTCCGTACTGTCTATCAATCTAGAATTTTTTAGATCCAATCAACTGCTCAGGAAATTGACGATGCTAGAGGCTCCATCTTGATCGAGGGGGAACAGAGGTCATGACTTGTCTGGGAACCCAAAATCGACACCGAACTCTGGATAGACGAAGCGAGTGACACCTTTCTGGGAGATTTCGGCGAGAGAAGCCAAGTCACTCTCAGACAGCGGAACGATCTTCTTGTTTTCATCGATGCGAGATGGAGTGACGGATTTTGCGAGTACTGAGTTTCCTCGGCCGATGTGATAGCTCAGCAGAATAGTACCCGGAGTCACTCCCTTCTGTTCGGCCAGCTTGACGACATGGGGATCCTGCATCAAGGGTGAACCTGTGCTGCCGAGGGGGCTGTATGCGGTCACGTGGACTCCCTTCTCTTTGCACAAGTCGACGACTTCTTGTTGCGGGAGCAGAGGGTGGTTCTCTATTTGATTGACGGCAGGAATGATGTCGACATGAGGCAATAGCTCCTCCAGGAATTTCTTGGAGTAGTTGCACACGCCGATGGCCTTTGTCTTGCCTGTTTGAAGCAGCTTCTGCAAGTCCTTGTAGGTGTCGATGTGGGATCTGTCTCGCACCAGGTCCCTTGACCCATCGGGCAGTTTAGGGAACTTTTCATGGTTGCCGTTTGGATTCATGGCCACGGGCCAATGCATGAGGTAGAGGTCAACATAGTCGAGCCCCAAGAGGCCTAGACTGATATCCAGGTTTTGCTCGACTCGGGTGTGATAAGTGCACCATAGTTTGGTGGTGATGAAGAGATCGCCTCGGGAGATGCCCGCGGCTGCCAGACCTTCCTTGATCCCCTCGCCCACTTCCTTCTCATTGCCATATACGTAGGCGCAGTCGATGTGTCGGTAGCCCGATTTGATGGCATGCGCAACGGCGGCGCGGACTTGGCCTTCTGGACTCTGCCATGTTCCTAGCAAGCCGTGAGACAAGGTGTCGACAGGAAGGGGATGTCAGGACTTACCCAAACCCAGGGCTGGGATGGATGAACCGGTGTTGAGCTTGAAGCGAACGTCTGTCATGATCAGGTGAGGGTTTCTTGTCCTTACGTCTCAACTCGAAGGGCAATCTGGCAATCTGGCAATTGAATTGTACGGAGGGAGAGAGACGGGAAAAAAGTTCGACATGTAGACAAGCGATTGATGAAGTCACAGTACCGAATAAGTAAGGTCGAGTGCGGGGGGCACTAATTGCATAGGTAGGTACGTAGCGCTTCAAACTCGGCTTAGGGGCCTCCTAAGCCTAGTACTGTAGTCCGCACCGACTGGCGACTGGCTCGCCCGTGGCCTGGACTGTTCAGGCTGTCTCTGCCTAAACACCCCGAACAATAGCCGGGAACAGGCATCTGTCATCTGTAAACCATACCATACTCTGTACCCCCTTGCGGTCCTTCCCTCTCCCATATGGGCAGAGTTTTCCGAGAGTGGTGAATCGACCTGTAGGTGCTTGCCTGTCTCATACCTGCACGCCGTGTGCCATTCATTCCCTTTGGTCTGCAACTCGGCGATTTTCTACCGTATGCGACACTCGGGACCGAATCCCCGGGGTGCACAGTCACGCCAGCCACAGTGGCTCTGGATGCCCATAGCGTGACGTCTGGCATGATCCTCTCACCAAGCTTCTGCCCCTCAGCCCCTCAGCCCCATCTTGCTCCTCCACCTGCGCCTGCGCCTGCGCCTCTGGATGTCTGGCTCTTTTCTCCTCCCTTCCCATGCTGGCCCCAAATGGCAACTCCCCCCGGTGCCACTGGAAGCTCTATGGCCTTCCGAGTTCGAAATCTCGGTCCCTGCTCCACGTCCCACGTCCACTTCCTCCATCTCGAAAGCGACCGCAGCTCATGAAGCTCAAGAAACCAGCGTAAAATCGCCTGCAACCCCGAATGGGTTGGCCACAGCACCGTGCCGCGGTCCTCTGATCGAAAAGACCCTTGTTTTCCGGTCATGCCGTGCCAACACAATCGTGGGTTACACAGCATGAACGACAGCTGTCGCCTCGCAATCCCCCGGGGTTGTCACAGGGTCCTGGCCGTATGCGCATTGCATGAACGCCTGTGTAACCTCGATTCCAGAGATAAAGGATTAGCGACGAGACATCACCTAGGATCTTTCTCTCTCACCGACTTTGCTGACCATCCACCCCTCAAGCTGCGGCGCATAATTTCCCTGTTTGCTCCATGCCTGGTGCCGACGAGATCATGCCAGGGCTGAAACCGGAGCACGGTGACGATGGAGGCCACAATATTGGTCACAGTAGGGCACAATCGCAGGATCTAGCCCAGGAGCCGGACGAACACAACAATGCTGTCGATACGGCCCGACGTTGGAGATCAGGGCTAGCGCCCCATGATGGTTCCGGCGAGAGTTTGGTCCCTCGAAGTGATGATCCGAATCCAGTAACTTCTCACTGTCGCAGCTCCCCGGGATCCATCTATTCATGGAAGCATGTCACAAGAGAAGCATGTCAAATCGCGGGTCCAGGGATTGGTGGAGTGTCCCATGCTTCGAGATCCATCTGGTGGAATTTTGCGGGCCTCAGGACTTACCTGGCAAGTTGTGAATAGCAAGCAGGTTGGAAGCCCGTGCTAAACAGGTTCGTGTTTGCACTGCCAGACAATTGACGCAGGCCAGCTGCCTGTATATTAACCCATGCCTGCCGTGACGGAAAGTGTGTTCTTTTTTCATTGTCACTGTTTGTCACTGTTTCACTGCCTTCACTTTCGTGTGTCTGTTGTGGTGCAGTGAACGACATCGGTACACTTATAAATATCTCACATTCTACACAGCTTCTACTCGCCAGTACAGACACTATTTGCTACCTTGCTACATCCGCGCAATCTCTGCCCCCGCATTCTTCTGGCACTTCTCAGCAGCTTCAATCACTCTCCAGCACTCTCTTCAAGATGGTTGGCATTCTGCTTGAACAACCCTCGCATGCTCCTGCCTTCCGCACCGACCGCGACGGTCTGGCCTTTGAAGAGCTTTGTGACGAGATTGAACATGCCGACATCCTTGCTGACCAAGCGGTCAAGCAAAAGCAAGCCCGAAACGAAGATGACGACGGTCCATCCAAATTTGACGCCGACAAAGACAAGTCTCAATTCCGCCAGTATGAGACTGCCAGCGATCGGGTCAAGAACTTCTATCTGGAGCAACACACCAAGCAAACCGTCGCATACAACCTCAAGGCACGCAATGAATTCAAGTCCAAGACTCGCGCCGAGATGACGGTATGGGAAGCCATCGAACGCCTCAACACGCTCATCGATGAGTCCGACCCAGACACCGAGCTCAGTCAGATCGAGCATCTTTTGCAGTCCGCCGAGGCAATGCGTCGTGACGGTCGTCCTCGCTGGATGCAACTGACCGGCTTGATCCATGACCTTGGCAAGCTCTTGTTCTTCTTTGACGCCCAGGGTCAGTGGGATGTTGTTGGTGACACTTTTCCTGTTGGCTGTGCCTTTGATGACCGGATCATCTACGGCACCAAGTCCTTCGCGGCCAACCCCGACTTCAACGACCCAGTCTACAGCAACAAGTTCGGCATCTACTCTCCAGGCTGTGGTCTGGACAACGTCATGCTCTCCTGGGGCCACGATGAGTATCTCTATCATGTGGCCAAGGATCAAAGCACCCTCCCCGACGAAGCTCTCGCCATGATCCGATACCACAGCTTCTACCCTTGGCACCAGCAGGGCGCCTATCGGGAGTTCATGACCGAGCACGACGAGAGGATGCTCAAGGCTGTCAAGAGGTTCAACCCATATGATCTCTACAGCAAGAGCGATGAGAAGCCCTCGGTTGAAGAACTCAAGGTATGATATCCGAAGAACTATTCCTGTCGATCAACATACTAACGAAGGTCACAGCCATATTACCTGGAATTGATTGACGAGTTCTTCCCACAAAAGGTTGTTAAGTGGTAGACTCGACTTGAACTTATACCCGAGTCACCGTCTGCAGTTGACGAGCCCTTGACGAGCCTTGACGAACCATTGAGTAGGTACATATATCGAGCGACGGTACCTGCGTTTCTTTTTGCATGCCTATGGGAGTTTGGGGTGTATGAGGTGTATGATCGTCGACTTGTTTGCACGAATCTATCATAAAGGAGAGGGCAATACAGTGACGAAATTTCTTGGGTGCAAAGTAAGATCGACATGATCCCATGGCCACCCTACACGCTTGATGGCTCCTTGTGCCGACATAGATACCTTATTCATAGAGAATCAAACAATGGGGGTTTGGCCAATTGCTGTTCTCTAAACCGCCGGGGTTGGCTAGATGATGACATTGTGACGATGAAGTCTTGATATACGTAGCTCATGTGCTAGTGTTTGGAATATGGTCAAAATGACCCTGATACTTGGTTATGGGCCGAGTCCTATCCCATGTTCGACTGCTGGGCCAAAGACTCGTCCTTCATAACTACTTAGCTATGTTGCAATCACTGCCAGCCTAAATTCCCAATCTCAGCCTCACGGAATGAACAATGAACAATGAAAACCCCAGGTCCGCGGGTAGGGGTGAGGAGGGCCACGACACCGACATTGCATTGGTGTGGGTTCTAAACCCCAGCCTGAACTGTTCCACTTGCATAGTCCGGACCGGACTCCCACCCAGTCTACTCTGTATAGTGTATACCAATGCAATGCGGTGTTACTCTGTATACCAATGCAACGCGGTGTGATGGAACGGCAAGAAACCAAGAGAAGGGGGAAGGCCGCTGAGCGACGCATCCAAAAGGACCATGCATGCCTATGCCTGCCTGGGATAGGTATGTAGGTATCATTTAGCGACTTGACGCACGTCTCCGTGACTTGTGGTGGTGGTGGTGGTGGTGGTGGTGGTGGTGTTGATTGATATGGTCTTTCCCTCTCCTCTTTTTGCTTCTTCACTGCTCTTGGTCTTGGTCTCGATCCCTCGCACCCGCTGCCCTGTGTGTGTATGTGCTCCTATACCCCGGCCCCCCTCTCCCTGGTCTGTGTGTGCTCCCATACCCCGGCCCCCCTCCCCCCCGGACCATCGATTCTCGCCATCGCCCATCGCCCGTTTCAGTCCACAGCATTAGGGCGGCAGGGAAGTTGCAGCACTAGACTGTAGTCCGACAAAGTCGACCGTCGTGTCGTGTCTTGCAGCACTAGACTCTAGTCAGACAAGGTCGACCGTCGCGTCGTGTCTTGTCGCACTGTATGTAGGTCAGGTGGTAGGCAGAGCCAGTGGTAGCCCGGCGGGCAGGCAAAGCGGTCTGCATTCCAAGGTGGTGGACAGACAGCATACCTAAGGGAAACCCAAGGGAAACCCAAGGGAAACCCAAGGGAAAAGAGAAATTCAAGAGCGAAGATCGACCATGGACCATGGAACATGGACCATGGCACCTGCTGAGCATTGCATTTGGGCGCAGGTATAGGCTGACTGACACCATACCAACTACCTTATCCATTTACTGAGTCTGATACCATACCAACCATCTGTTTGCGTAGGCAGATAGCATCTATCCATTTGCTGGGTCTGATACCATCTATCCGTTTGCTGAGCCTAGTCTGTCCGGATACTGTCGCACCCCAACCCCATGTCTGTACTGCTGCGGCACGGCGTGCATGCAGTACTCCATATGCAGTGCCGCACGGTGGCTGAGGTTGAGGGTGTCTGATTCACTCACTACGTACTACTACCCCCTTGTAGGTCTGGCTTGGCTGGCTTGTGGCTTACTGCAGTGGCTTAGGCTTGGTCGAGTACTCAGTTCTTTCTGAGTAGCTGGTAGGTGGCTGGTCCACTCACTCCTCCCTTCACTCCTTTCCTCGCTCTCTCGCTCTCGACTGACTGGACTGATTGACTGACTGGACTGACGGATAATAGCAATGATGTGAGACACGTGCGCATGCATGATGGATGCATGGATGCATGCATGCACGAGTCGTATCAGGGAGAACTACCTACCTTGCCCGCCACCGCCAGCTACAGGGGGACATAGGTAGTAGTAACCTGGTCGCTGGACGGATATTAATGAGTGATTCCTGATTCGACCTTGGTGGTCACGTTGTGCAATACCACTGCAACTGTAGTGCACCATCATCCATGCATGACCATGACCATGACCATGACCTTGTCCATGTTCCGAGTGAGGGCTTAGGCCTGAGTCGCCTTGCCTTGTGCACAACTCTCGGGTCGCCATCACGTTCCAGTGTCCAGTCTAGTTCAGTCCAGTCCAGTCCCTCTGTGGTGGCCATTCTAATCCCTGTATCTGGTCCCCTTGAACGTTGTACGACATGGTTGATTGACGGCTCCCTTGAACGTTGCACGGCATGGTTGATTGACACCGACCCGACACCAACACCAACACCAACAGTGCTTTAGACGCAACGACATGAACTCTCCCTCTCCACCTCCACTTCTACCTCCATCTCCACCACCGGCTCCGGCTCCGTGGCACAGTCAGTCCCCTGTCCTCGAGTCTCGCGCACTACTGATACTTCTCCCGTCCGTCGGCGTCGGATTCAAGCCCTTGCTCGGAGACACCGTATCAGAATTCAAGCCCTTGTTCAGAGACACCGTATCATACCTACCTAACATATATGTATGATACACACTCGTATCATGTGCGGGTGGCCGGGATGAGATCCCGTTCGACGGTGCCAATCACCGAACAGAAGGGGCTTGCATGCCACGCGTCGCTCGTCGCTCGTCGCTGGCTGGCTGGCTCGTTCATGCTATGCCAGTGGATAGACTCGAAGATGCGATATGCTTGTGATGTTCTAATTGTTACTCAGCCGTAGACGTAGATTGTCATCGGTCAGCAACCCAGCCCTGGAAACTCGGTATCCCAACCGCACGGAAGATGAACCTGCCGCGCTTAGGACATGTTCCAGTACCGGTCTGGTCACCCGTGGTCGGAGATTTGAAAGTGTAGACTCGATCGCGTCGATGTGTTTCTGTACTGTTCTTGCTGCCTGCTGCCGAATGTAGCGCTGTGGCAACTCTTCCACAACCACAACCAGTTCTAGTGATAGTTCGGAGGTCAGTGAAATCATAGTGAGGTCGCAAAGCAATCGAAGAAATACGAGAATGCAGAAACGAAGAACTGAGCGGCCGTGTGTGTTTGTGTGTGTTTGTGTGTGTTTGTGTGCGACGATCATCTGTATTTCCAACCCAACCCGCCCACAGGCCACAACGGACGATTGTCGAAGAAGAAACTGAACTAAGCAGAGACCAAGCAAGCCCAAGCAAGCCCAAGCAAGCCCGAGACCAAGCCCAAGCACAAACCCAAGCACAAACCCAAGCACAAACCCAAGCACAAACCCAAGCACAAACCCAAGCACAAACCCGAGCACCAACCCGGGAGTAGAGACGAAACCGAGCCAGTCGATGAGAAAAGAGACCCAGCCAACCAGCCGAAGAAAGAACACACCCGAGCCAGGAAGAGCCCAGCAACACCCAGCAAAGACCCCATCCCAGCAACACTTCTCAAAGCTCGATATCATCGTGTCACGGCGTTGATATGCCGGACACCCCAGGCTGATGACGCGACGAAGAGCCCCTTGGAACCGAAAACCCCACCGCCAAATTATCGAGACAGAAGAGTTGCCAGGGTCGTCCGCATGTTGCTCGGATCCTGGGAGGTGAAAACGGCCCCTAATGGCCCGGCCCCTTAGGGGTTGTTTGTTGGAGCCGCCGAAGATTGTGGAGCGGGAGCCGTACTGGCTCCAGGCAGAGCAGAAGGCACAGGAGCAGGGACAGGAGCAGGAGCGGGCGCAGGAGCAGGGACCGCAACCGGGGGAATAGCAACAGGCGGGATGACAGCGGCTGCAGCTGGAGCGGGACCAGCCGCCAGGTTCCTCCTCACGTCATTGAGGGTGCTCTGGTTCTGGTTCTGGTACTGGTACTGACCCTGAGGCCAGAATTGAAAGCGATCCCAGCAACCGTGTTGGGAGACCGAACCAAGCAAACCGTTGTAAGCTCGAATCCGCTCTTCAAGCTCCTTGGGACCTGTGGCGTCTCCAAGCCGCATCCAATTCCCGACCCCAGAGGTGACAGGCACCCAAACCAGCCAGACGAAAGACTCTCGTTTCCGGCCTCTCTCAGGCCGACCCCCCACGAAAGCAATCTTCACCCTCTCGAAGGGCGGCCCAGGGTATATTAACTCGTCCCCATCCTGCCAGACGGAGTTGGGTCCACTGACCAGAGTGTAGAATTTGATGTTCGTGGAATTGTTGTTGCTATATATCCAGATCTTAGCCTCTGAGTCTGAGAGAAACAATAGCAGTAGGAAAGATGGGTTGACTGGGGAGATTATCTGGAAATGAAACGTCCACCAGCTCAGTCGAGGCAGGAAACAAGGGGAATTTGGAGGCATGTCAGTGACTGGTTCATCAGAGTATTGAAGGCCCTGGAGCGTGCGTTGATCCCATCGACAACGGCATATGCCTGTCTGCCGCTGAGTATGAGTCGTCCTCCGCTTCAATCAAAGCAACAGTGAGCTAGGATGAATCGGAGCGTCCTTGGTCCACACACACCATCCCCTCACGGTAGAGATTGGGCGAACACCAGACATGAAGAGAGATAAAGGCCTTGCTTCTAGAGCGTTTGTAGTTCAGAGAAGAGGGGTGCACGATATATGAATAGAGTACTCCGCCTCTTCAACGAGCAACAATAGAAGTAAGGGATGTGTGATGTGAGTATAGCATGCTCAAGGGACATCAAAGGGGATGTCAACAATGCCCCGTGAGAGTGCGCAAGACATATCGTGGGGGATGCCAACGATATGAGATAAGTGAGATTACTTAGGACACATCGAAGGAGACAACAACGATATGAGTGCAGCGCGCCCAAAGGACATGAACGATGTGAGTGCAGCGCGCCCAAAGGACATGCACGATGTGAGATGAGAGTGCTTAGGATACATTGTTGGGGATGGTGTCGATGTGCAGTGCGGAACGCGCCCAAGACAAATCAAGGTGTGGGGGAGACTCACGCCATGTCGAACGACGAACGTAGCTAAGGCTGTGCACGGGCCTTGGTCTTGCGGCTGTTGGCAAATTGTCGTTGGATGAGCCGACGGTGGAGAAGCTGCACGGAGTTATTTATGGAGAACGGAGTAGATAGGTAGTGGCGAGAAAAAGGAAAGAAGAGCCGATGACGACATGGCGCTTAAGTAGCCTGTGAGCAGCCAAGCTTTTACCGCGCTCGTCGCGCTCCCAGAATAGTTTAGCCTCGATTAGCCGCGGACTCAAAGTGGTTTAGCTCCCTAATTATTGGACACCGTAGAGACCACGAAATGCGAGATCACAACACGGGAAGACACACGCTCCTCAGTAGAGACGGCAACAATGGTGAAATCGACACAGATTGCCAGGCTGGACGGTATGCGACTGGCCATTGTGCCCTACAAACAATGGGCGCAGATCCGCTAATCAATAGGGGACTGAATAGGCCTTATGCTCGCGGCCTCGGTGGACGATGAACAGGTATGGATATGGACGAGACTCTACAAGGCCTCATGGGCTCAACTCCAAAGCTCAAGCACTAATTTGTCGTCTGTCTAGGTCGAAACAGAACTCGCCGAGGTCAAATCGCAGGCGAAAATGATCTTTCGACGGCTCAATCGTAATTCGGAGCAGCAAGCGAGCATCGAATCGGGCCAATACACCTTACAGTAAGTGGGCAACAATGCCTTCCCTCTCTAGCCGCTACACCTAGATTCTGATTCCGAACCCATAGCTACGTTATCCAAGACTCTGTGTGCTTCCTCTGCATCTGCGACCGGTCCTATCCCCGAAAACTGGCCTTCACGTACCTCTCCGATCTTGCGCAAGAATTCACTACGATCTATCCTTCGCAGCAGTACCTGTCTGCAACACTACGGCCCTACGCATTTGTCGAATTCGATACCTTCATTCAGCGGACGAAGAAAACCTACCAAGACAGCCGGGCGAGCGCCAATCTGGATAAACTGAACGACGAATTGAAAGATGTCACGAAAGTCATGACCAAGAACATTGAGGATCTTCTGTATCGCGGAGACAGCTTGGAGAGAATGGGCGAGATGAGCGGCCGGTTGCGAGAGGACAGCAAGAAATACAGAAAGGCCGCCGTGCGGATAAACTGGGAATTAATGCTGAAACAGGTACGCGAGGACATATTCTGCCCCCCCAGCAACGCTAACACTGGCCGCAGTATGGGCCTTTTGCAGGTCTCGGGCTCATCATGATTATATTCCTCTGGTGGAGGTTCTTCTAATACGCCGGCGGCAGCATTTCGAGGATTGTGATGATGGCGGCGCAAGAGCGCAAAACCAACGTGTATGAACACCCCCGTATCGTGGACCGGGATTAGAAGCCGATGCTATTTTGCAGGCGAGATTAAAATTGGTCCTGGTTGAAATGATTGTTTGCAAAGGCCTGTTCATATCTCGTCTTCCTCCTCGTCGAAATCATCCTCCACGCCCATATCGTACAAGATTCTCCCGCCTTCGCCGCCCCCCGCCTTTTGGGCGTCAAAGTACGGCAATACCACGCCCTCGCGTTCTAGTCTCTGTCGATCTGTCAAGCCCAACTCGAAGGTCATTCCGGACAAGGCTTGCTCGGGGTCCTCATCGTCTTTTGGTTTGCGGAATAGAGGATGATCATCCAGTAAGGTGACGATCTCCCGGGCCGCTTGAACACCACTCTGGTTCTTTTCCGCCACCGTGGGCAAGAAAAACCATTCAAGTACCCCTCTCCCACTTTTCCTCCGGTGTTCCAACTCCAGGACTATGCCACGCTCCTCAGGCCTCAACCCCATGCATTTCGGCTTGGCCCCGATGACCACTCCCTCGACCTCTTCGGCCAGTCCGAACACAGGCGCTACCTGTGACTTTACTTGGGCCGACTTTTCCGCCTGCAGGATGGATAGTGAGTGCACTGTGATGATGGTTGTTGCAAGGTATGAGAGTAGTGCGAAAGGGGATGGAGAGTAGGAATATGCAGAAGCCGATGTGGACGGGTACGGGAGTGGAATGTCAGTGTGATAGACCGCAACCACCGAGACTTGGGGTGGCTGTCTCTGTACGTCGTTGCGCAGCTGCGTTGCTGGCTGCAGTAGTGAGGAGAGGAATGCCGTCAGATTCAGATTCGATGTTGGGTTCGTTGACATCGAGACCAAGGTAGCCAGAGAGTCTATCAGAATCAAACATCCTGACATCAGGTATTAGTAAATCAGTGACTCGGCTTTCTTCTTTGATGTGAAAATCAGGACATACGCTTGTTTCCACTCTTTCCTACCGCCTCTGCTACTTGCCTGGCCACTCTCTCCGGCGCCTTCGTGTCACCATGGCATTGGACGAAGAATTCCACATCCCGCGGCTTCACAAACGTCTCAAAGGACAGAAAGATTGTTGTTGTCCGCGAGAGCCGGGCACGACGCAGATAGTCGCACAACAGAGGCTTTGCGGGCTGCTCTAGCGTATCGAGCACCAGCGTGAGTGGTGAGGCATGGTCGCGCTGATTCAACAGCTTGGAGATCAAGAGGAGGTTATGGGTTCGGCGATGAGACAGGCTTGCGTGTGACATGCCTCCAGTCTCTTCGAGGCGAGTCGGGAATGGGTATCCGGTGCCTGACTGTGGTGTGTGGTGGGCTAGGACCGATTGATCCTTTTCGTTCAGCCTTGTTGGCTTAATCCTAGTACAATGTCGGAGTGCAGCCTCTGAACCGGGACTTCCTACCGATGCGCCCTCGAGATCGTAGTTATAATCAGCCTGTAATGTTGCGCTCTTGTGTCTAGGGCCTATCACTATGTCTCTCTCCGTCCCATGAAGAACTTTATGTCGTTTTTGTATGGCATCCATTTTGTGCGGTTTCTGAAGCTATGATCCTCGGTTGTCATTTCGAACATAGGAGGACACACCATGGTCCACCACGGCCGACCACGATCAGTCTTACTGATGTTCCCGCATTTAGACAGCAATAATAATCAATCATCAACCAACCCGAAGGTCCCTCTGTCTCTCAAAGCCCTCCATAGTTGAGAAAACTGATGCAGAACTCGAAGAAGTATGGTTTTTGAATACTGCTCGACCGTAGCCCACTTTCTGTCGAGTATTCAGACACTAGCGTTACTTTCACGAGACATTTCACCCGATCTGATGATGGTTCTTACAACCTACGACTTGCACTTGTCATGCCCGAAGAATGGCGCCGATATCTTCCGTTGAGTACCTATCGAACCCGCTGGTGACCTCGAATCAACTCCTAGACCTCAAGAACTCCGAGCGCGACAATGGCCTGTCGGTTCGATTTGCCCAGGCTCAACTCACTTCTGCGGCCGGAATCCTCCTGCGCCTGCCGCAAGAAGTCATTGCGCAAGCCATAGTCCTTCTCCAGCGGTTCTGGGTGTCGAGCAGACCCGAGGACCGTGAAGGCTTCAGCCCCAAGACATTCTCGGCCGCAACCATTTATCTTGCCGCAAAGCTTTCCGCAACTCCAGTCGCCCCTCGCTCTGTGGTCAATGTTTATGCCTATCTGACCTCAAAGGCCTCACCTCTTCTTTTCGTCAATCCGCAGGGTGCGCCTACAGATCCGGATCCGGCAGATTATTATGTTTCAGAAGGGACATACGAAAGAGAGAGACAACGGCTATTTGTCTGCGAGAGCGTGGTTCTTGTCGGCATAGGGTTCGACACTCGTGTGGCTTTACCTTACAGTCTGGCCCTCACATATATACAGGTGCTGGGAGTGTCATCTGCAAGTCTGGCAAGGAGGGTCTTTGAACATCTCAATGCAGGATTACTCTCTCCACAGCTACTGCACCTTACCCACCAGCCTCACGCTCTCGCCGTTGCCGCCATCTACGTGGCAGCACGCGAGACTGGCATCAAGTTGGTCGAACAGAACTGGTGGGAGGTTTTCGACGTTGACCGAGAGGACCTTGGATTCCTGGTGCTTGCGTATGGCAGTCTAGCAAACTTTGCAGAAGCCGAAGCGAAGAAGTGGAAAGGTATAGCTCTGTCATTGGACTGACTCAAGCTTTCTTTCGTCGGCAGAGACACAGAAGATCCTGCGCAAGATTGACTGGAGGCTTCTGCCACCGTTGGCATTGCTCTATCTACTGGCCTTCTTGGACAAAGGCAATCTGGGCAACGCTGTACACCCTGTACGGTAGCGTCGAAGCCAGCTCCGCGCGCCTCGCTGCAAGACAGATGTCATTCTATTCAGCTCAACACTCGTATCCTGGAAGGCTAACAGGCCTATGTGTTGGGCCTGCCGCTGCCCTGGATTATCGGCCAAATGACCAATGCCCAATCAATCATGGTGTGGGTGATACCGTCATAAGTGAGATGTCGGTAGCAAAGTCACCGTACCGCACTCCCTGTGCATCAGTGCTCAGTGGTAACGTCCCTTCCGAAGACAGCATCCTCTCAAGAATCATCGAGGAGGATCAGTATCACGACTACCTCCAGACCGGGCCGCGTAGAATGATCAAGCTCGATCCCGGAACAGGAGCCGACCAAGATGATCATACCGGCGGGTTTAGGCTTAAAAGCATACCATACCTTGGCCAAGGCCGCTCAGTACTTCTACCGGGTAATGGTATTGCTACCATTGGAGGTGACAGACTCAGGCATATTGGGCTCAAAGTCAGATATGCAATCAGCGTTACGACTGGTGGTCCGCGCAATGGCGATGCGCTGCGCCTAGCGACATACTTGGTGCAGACCACATTATGCATGCTGGAGCTGACGTCGGCTTCATCAAGGCAGTCCTTGCAACGGCTGGCAGGATGCGTCTCGATGGCACCGACGTCAAGATGGTCAGTTGGGGAGGCAATGACTATGCTGTGCCTCCCCCAACATGGCCAATTGGACACTATCTCCTACAAGATCATTATCATGGCATGGCTTCTCAGGACATGGTTGTGCTTCATCCTTCATCTACGAGCATGCCAACTTGAAACGGGTGTTGGACAACCTTGCGCGGAAAGGGGCAAGGACATGGTATTCACGGGCCATGAACTGCTTGTCGGGTTGATGAGTGCGTGTGACCATCTCGAGGTGGACTGCGTGTATTGCCCACCACTACTAGCTAAATGCTGCTCTCCAGAGGCTTTCAAAGATGTGCCTTCGATGATGCCCCAGCCAGTGACACAGCTGTGCAGGCCAGTTGGTAGCAGCTCCAGCTTCACCTTTGTAAAAAGTTGACTTGTCCTGTGGATAGGAATAGAACTCGACTGTTCTCCAGCTCCTTCACCTTCTCCTTATTCTTCCTTCCTCCTAATCAGCGCCGTTCATTTATTGCTTGAACGTTCGAATAGTCAACCTGACGTGGGATGGCTTGACTACAGCAAGTAGAGGAGGACGATATCGATTCTAGACTCTGTGGAACCGCGGAGGATGATTCTAGTCGCGCGTACCACATGAATCAGGATATCTTGGTGTCGGGATGTCGATGGTTGCACCGCCACACGATGCCGATGGAGCACATGTAAAAGTGTTGCTGTAATGCCATGGCAAGTGTCTATTAATCCCTGCCACCCAGACGTCATCACGACAGGTTTCAGCACTGGTGTCAGCAGTCAGTTAGTTTGCTGGCCAGCTTGCACGCCGTCCCGTCCACTGTCCATTAGCATTACCTATCAGGATTCTCAACCTATGGAATTCGTGACAGTACCGCGCACGGAGGACAGGTCAAGAGAATCCTGTGTTTGTGTTTGTGTTTCTGTCTCCAACATCACCTGTGCACCGTTGATTAGGTTTCACATGCTCTGGCCTTGATTGAAAAGGAAAAGGACGGTGACGCGCTGGAACTGCAGCTTAAAAGGAACCGGTGACGGAAACGACACTGTGAGAAACGAGAGACGAGAGACGCGTGCAGAACTTAGAGACGAAGACCGGAGACCAGAGACCAGCCAGAGTCCAGAGACCAGAGACCAGAGACGCGTCCAGAGCTTAGAGAGACCGACGGACCGACTGACTGTGACTGATCGATCAAAACAGTCAACCGACTCTATTATCTATTTGTTCCTCACTCGACATTTCAGTCTCAAACGTTCTATCATTTGGTCCTCACTCGGCATTTCAGTCTCAGACGTTACGATCTATCTGCCGGCTCAGAGCATACTCGACTCGATTCGAGTTAGATCCTGTGCGGCGTCCAGTCTGGTTCCATACCAGTCTACACATCAGCACGCCAGTTCCAATACCAGTCTGCACATCTACACGCCAGTTCCAATACTAGTCTACACATCAGCACGTCTTCTGGCAGGCTCCGACACGGGAGAGCGGGAAAGGAAGTCATTCCCACGACACAACCATGTCCGTAGACAAGGTATCCTCGGCCGGCGGCGGCGTGACGGGCTCTGGGCTCGGCAGTCTGACGGGGGCTCTGCAAGGCGGCGTCAACAACCTCATCAACATGGGCAGCACGTGGCTGGACCGGTTCTTCCCAGCGGAAAAGCGCGAGCAGTGGAAAGAATGGCTGACCAAGTTCGCGACGGAGCGGCCATACCTGGCGTCGTTTCTGCTGTCGCAGGTCGCCATGAGCGGGCTGCCGCTGGCGTTGTTCGCACTGATGACGGTGACGGTGTTCGTCTTCGCCCTGCTGGCGGGCGTCTTGGTCGGCGTGCTCGGCGCGCTGCTGTTCGTGGTCGCCGCCGTCGGCTTTGCCCTGCTGATTCTGTTGCCTGTCCTGTTCTTCACCACCGGCGCCGCCGTCTTTATCTGGCTCTGGGCCGTCGCCGCTTACTACATCGTCAAGTGGTTCAATCAGAAGGATGTCCCGGGAATCCACACCGACGTTGCGGGCGGTCTGGCCAAGGCAACTGGCTTGAGCGATCTGCCTGGTATCAATGGCTCTGCGTTAGGCGCCGGCGATGATAATGGCAACCGCGATGACAATGAACACCACGATGACAATGGCAGCCACGATGGCAATGACGACAGACACTCGCAGCCACAGACACACTCTACGTCCAAGGCCCACCGTGCTCCGGCGAAACTCGACAAAAAGGACAACAGCTCCACCTCCACTGGTGCTCAGCATCACTCGGATGCAAAGGACAACAGCTCCACTGCCACTGCTACCTCCACCTCCACCGGTGCTCAACATCACTCGGATACAAAGGAACCCAGCACCACCCACCAGAGGAAGCAGGCGCCTCGGCCTTCTTCGACCGGGCACCCCTCCAAAGTCTCCGATACGGTCAATGGTGTTGCGAAGACTGCCGACGGAGATGGAGACGGAGCTGATGGAGATGCGACCAAGACCAATGGGACTTGAGATGGGAGATGCGACCAAGACCAATGGCACTTGAGATGAGAGATGGGAAAAAGGAAAAGAGAAAAGGGAGATGCGAGATGGAAGATGAGAAAAGGGAAAAGGGAGCCCAGGCCCATACGACACTACAAGTTGACCTGGCCTTGCCTTGGGACTGCGAAGAATACAATACTACAAGCTGAATAGGCCTTACGTTGGGAGTACGCCATGTCTGCTTCCTATATTGAAACCAGACCAGACACCAGACACAAGACACCAGACACCATTCACTAGCGAGTTGCGAGTTGAGAGTGGAGTTGGGGAAAGGAGACACTAGATCCTCGGTCCTGGGTCCTGAGTCCTAGGTCCTAGGTCTACATAGGCATTCGAGCGTCAAAGAAGCCCTGTACCATCCCATCAACTATAACCGTAACTATATCCAGTATCTCCTGTCTGTCTCTGAAGATCTCGGCATACAGGTCGGTCTTTAAAAATCGGTCGGAAGTACGGCAAGGGCAAGGGCAAGGGCAATTAATCTCGGGTTCAAGGAAGAATTCACAACGTATTTGATCTCGGGTTCAATGAAGAAGAAGAATTCACAGTATTTGATCTCGGGCCATGTCGAAGGAAAACATTCCCCTTCAACGATACTATGCAGAGCATTGATTTCCCTTCCATAATACTATGCTTAGCATTGGCTAGTTCGGCGACAACCGGTTTGATCGCATTCACGTCCAACACCAAAGATAACTCTCGCTTCTCGCTTCTCGTTCAACCTTGGAACCGTGGAGTGAGGTCCCTCGTCATAAGCCATGCTTTGTTCATAAAAACCAAACCCAGATAATTCGGCTTCTGGTTCACATCATCATTCTGCCGGTATAGCCCTTGCTAGAATTCCGCATGAGTTGAATCAAACGCCCATAGTAAAGTCATGTTCGATGCCGGGCGTGACACTAGCCATGAACTTCAAAAATACAACGAGATACTGATCGACCCGGATGGCCACCTTGTCGCTCTCGTCTTCTTTATCGGCATCTTGCTCATCCAACACTTCCCATTCATCGCCGCCCGCTCCGCCAGTGGCAGCCTTGACACCTGCTTCGTGTCCTCGGTTTTCTACTTGTCGTTTGTCTCCCAGACTCAGTCTGGCCGTGTCGTCGATGAGGCCTTCCATCCCCGACGCATTGGCTGGCGCGGCCTCGCCGGCCGACTGTTTCTGCAGTCGGAGCTTCAACGCCGCATCGGCGCGATCAAGGAGGATCTTCATGACGCTGGCGTGCTTGCAGGGATGGATGGAAGCCATCTTCACACTGGTGTCGAAGAACGGGAAGTCTTCAAGAGTGACGGTCTTGTCTTTGTAGTCACCGACAATGTCTTCCATCATGAGATGTGGAGGGAGCGGTTCCGACGGCGAAAGGTAACCGGAGAGGTACATTCGAGGCGTGCGGTAGTAGGGCGTATAGGTAATATAGAGGGTGTAAGTCCGCAGTGGGCTATTCAACAATTGTCAATAGTCTTGCCAGTGGTAAACAAGGGAGGAAACTCACGCCGAAGCACCTTCGCCCTTGTCTCGGATGATGGCTTCATTGTCATCATCCTCATCCTCCATGTCCGGGATTTCTTCTTCGTCTTCTTCTTCACTGGCCCTCTTGCCCAGCTGCCCGCTCTCACTCATGGTGCGGACCTCTCCTCTTAGGCCCTCCTGCTCCTTTTCTGTCGTCCCTCCCGTTCGGAGCCAACCCTCGTCATCGCCACCAGTCTCATTGTCCGGACCGCCCAGAAAGCCATCCCGGACAAGATCGTCCGCCGCACCGTTGCCGCCGGCGAAGTTCTCATCTAGACGTCTGTGGCAGGGCACCCCACGTGTAATGAGGAACTGTTTCCCCGCAGGCAGGTAGTTGACCCGTCGCGCTGGGCTGGAGGCGTCAGACCAGGACCAGGAGGGGAACTTGTATACCAGATAGTCTCCGGCCAGAAGGAATTCCTCGGGAGTGAGTTGGCCGGTCGATCGAAAGGTCGAAGTATGCTTGATGGGTGCATATCGGTCACGCACTTTATCTAGAGCCGAATGAAGGAGATTCATTTTGTGAGATATCCTGCAAAGGGATAGGCAGAAGAGATGGGAGAGGTGGTCTAGGGGTCTTGTGTCTTGCGACGTCTATAATCGGTAGGTGTAATGTAGACTACCAGGTACTTTGATGGATAACACGCAGACGGGTTGTCGTGTCAGATGGAGGTGTCTCGAATGGCAATACACCTGAACGCAGGCTGCACTCGACTTGGATACACGACGTGACTGCGAGCAGCGACGGGACGGTGAGGGGGATGACGATGTTTGCTATGTTTGTCCCCGTGATGCACCGCCACAGTCACTCGCTGTCTTTCAGCCTTGACGCTGACGGCTGTGAAGCAAAAGTCCACCGTACTCTCAGCAAAAGAAACTGGAATACGGCGGATCAGTGAGTCTCTTGGCATGACCCAGGCGCAACTTTAACTTTAGTTACAGGCCCGTTCCGTTAGTATTGCTGGCCGCGTTAATACCGAGACCAGCAAATTTCGGCAGAGAGCGTGTCCAGCTCTATCCGATCACCAGAAGGCTTGACGTGGGCTGCAATAGATCTCCGCTGGCGATCATGGACGGACCTCCCACGAAACGGCCCAAGCGAACCGACGGTGGTGCAACAAGGGACAAGAACGACAAGGCGGATTCGCGCCCGAATCCTGGTGGAAGAGACAAGAACAAGTCGCAAAATGGCGATGGTAGAGAAGGTGATCGCCGGAAACGATCCCGATCTCGTGAGCGCAATGAGAAGAGGAGAGATCGGGATCGCGACAGGGGGAAGGGAGACAGAGATCGAGACACAAACGGAGGGATCCGGCGTGAGAGAAGTCGCAGCCGGGACAAGCACCGCGGCTCAAGAGGTGCGTGGAACTTTTCCAATGATGAAGTCCTGGACTTACGCAGACTAGATTATCGCAACGAGCGCTCGCATCGACGATCACGCTCTCGGTCTCCTTTCAAGAACGGCGCCACCAGCTCTGTTCGGACACGCTCGCCTCCTCGCCGGACCGATCGCGACCAGGCGCGGTCGAGAGAAAGGCCCAGGGCGGCTGTCGACGGTTCAAGGGCAAAATCACGAGCAGATGCAGCGGAAAAAGAGATCCCGTCGTCCAACGGCGACCGTATGGCGATCGACGACGACGATGAAGAAGAGGTTATGAAGAAACTGATGGGCTTCACCACATTCAAGACTACGCAAAACACCAAAGTTCCAGGAAACCAGATCTATGGCGTCAGAACCGAGAAGAAGACGGAATATCGACAGTATATGAATCGTGTTGGAGGCTTCAACCGACCCCTGAGTCCTTCGAGGTGATCGTGTGCAGCTTCGTGCTTCCAGGTTATCATCCACCAGTTTGTGCTTGAAGCTAAGGTATACTTGGAGAGCACCAGAACTTATCCTCTGGAACCAAAAGGTCGATAGCCTGGATACCATCTGACAGATTCACAAAGAAAGAGTCGAGCACCAAGCAAAACGGGAGCAGGGCCGATCCAATCCGTCTAAGCCTAAAGGCCCAGCCTGGAATACGACACGTTTTCCCATCGAGGTACGGGTGATTTGGAGGTTCTCTAACTCCTTGGTCTTTGTGGACTTTCTGAGCCGCAGCAGTTGCGACAGTCAACAATCCGTGAGCGCAGAGTCGATGGGGCTTGAATGCCGTTCTGGAGGGGACCTGATCTGATAGGCGAGGATATTGCATTACTGAACCGGATGCACATGACCATGAGGATGCATGAGATTGTGAGGGAAACAACTTGAGATCAGCTTGAGCCTGCACAACCAAGGCGTCATACGACTGCTCGTATCTGGCGCCAGTAGCGTCGTTGATGAGATGGAGAAATGCCTCCTCCGTGATGAAGAAGAGATCGAACGTCTCCATGGCAGGTTGATGCATGGGCTTAACAGCCGTGGGGGGAACTTCAACATCAGCCATGTTAGATAGGGGTTACTCCCAAGGCAGACGCGGATTGACTGCGTCGAACAAAAGACTCCACGATGGTAAGACGGATCGGCCATCCATTGACCATGAACGACTTGGGGTCGACGAGGTTGGCGGAGATGACCAGCTCGGGGAGCTACCGCCGAGCTGACGAGACCGAGACAATAGCTCCACGAACAAATGCTAGAGAACGGTGGTGCGAGACATGCAATGGCTTTTCTGAGATACCGGGTCAACAGCACAAGCACCACTACGGTCGATTCTCCAACAAGATATTTGGGTGGAGCGAATCTTGAAGATTGAAGATGATCATCGAGATTTGTGAACAGCATTACATTACTCCGTACATATGCTAGTCTAGATATCTTGTACCTTGTATCTTAGCAACCAGCCTCCGCCATGAGTTGTGAGCCACTTGGTGCCATGAGTTGTGAGCTACTTGGTATGTGTTAGCTACCTTATGGTATTTGGTATCTCCATCTCCAGTTCAGTCCAAGTATCACGAAACCTTTTGTTTAGTGTCTAGAACATGGTGAGTGCAAGTATCTTCAAGCGGCATAGGCTTCGTGTATGATAGTCCATCGATCGACGGTCTGTGAACCAAGGAGAATCCAAGAGTCGGGTGTTCGTGCCACAACGTGCTCGGAGTGGTGTTACTATCTAGTATCTACCATAGATCCATAATAAAATGAGTACAGTATGAGTCACTCATCTCATAAGTATTGTGCAGTGGAACTCTCCAGACTCACTTAAGGCGCTTTCACATGTCCTGCCTCGTCCGAATGTACAGTACTAGTATCCCGACAGTATATATTTTTTCGTTGAGCCTTGGCCCAGTCCTGTACCATACCTATACTATATACTATATACGAATACTATACAGATAAATGGCAATGGCAATGGCAATGGCTCCGCCAACATCGACAGTCACATCCACATCGACATCGGCACCCACATCGACATCGACATCGATCATGCCGACCCCGACGTGGACGTGGCACCGAGATAACTTTGAGATCTCGACAGATCCGACCCTCATACCCCTTGACACACTGAATGAATTCTTGGCCTCGGACGACATGAGCTGGGCAAAGCCTCTCCCATTCAAGGAACTGGAGGCAATGGTCCACCGATCGGTGTGTTTTGCACTGTACGAGAACGACAACAACAAGGATGACAATAACGACAACAACCACCCCCCGCCCCAGCCGCGGCCGAAGAAGCTTATCGGCCTCACGCGCTGGATCACCGACGGCGTGACGGTCGTGTACTTGAACGACGTATACATCTTGCAGGAATACCGAGGGAAGCGGCTGGCGAACTGGATGATGGAATGTGTGGACGAGGTGTTCAATTCCATGGAGCACCTGAGGGGCATGATCATGATTGTGGACAAGGGGAGTCAGGCCGAAGCGCTGTACCGGACGCATTTGAGCATGGACGATCTGGAAAGTCCGGGCATCTTGCTGGATCGTAAGGGTAAGGGTAGTGCATACTGATGCAGAAGCTATGCTGGGAATGGGAACTCACTCTTCCACTCTTCTAATGGGGTTGGGGTTGTCGGGTATCTATA
Organism: Capronia epimyces CBS 606.96; assembly: GCF_000585565.1. Lineage (NCBI taxonomy): Eukaryota > Fungi > Ascomycota > Eurotiomycetes > Chaetothyriales > Herpotrichiellaceae > Capronia > Capronia epimyces. The sequence goes on from NW_006912909.1 coordinate 899,500, forward strand.
TGGCAAACAGGAGAGGAAATCCATACTCCGTACATCGCTATATCGAGTGTTTTTAGTAGCCACTCTCCCCACTATCGGCCCGCCGAGCTCCGTTTCCGTCCGTCACTGTAATTATTGTGTTGGATCTCTACGTCCTCGTCCTGGGTTGGTGTCCGGATGAATGAGAGTCCCGTGTCTGTTGGAAGAGGGTGACCGGCGCGTGAATTGAGTGAGTGTGAGTGTGAGTGTGAGCGCGTCCCACGGCCAACCCTCATGCGACCTCGCCATGTGATGCTTCAGCTCTGTGGTCACACTCACGCCGTCGCCGTCACCGTCACCCTCATTCGGTCGCAAGTGAGACGTGCAGCCTTGACATGTTGGATCCCACGCAGATCAGTGGGCTCAGCGTCGCAAGCCTACCCTTGGAAGCGGAAGCATAACCATGAGACGATTGAGCTGCCCGTCGGGGTGAGCGGCCGAGTCAGGCTTGAGTATGTGCAAAGGAGGCTGAGCGTCCAGTGGTGAACTTGGGCTAACTGATGAGCTGAACAGTGTCTTCTCTCCTTATTCCCCTTCTCCCTCTCACGCTCATGCGCCCGCGACGCAGCCACACGAGTCGCGGAACCTGGTGGTCTATCTACCTCGCGGACCGTGGATTTCCAACAAAAGTACCCCTGCCACCACCCCGCTACAGTCCCAAGAGACAGACACAGACACAGACACAGGCACAGGCATAGACACAGGCGCAGACATAGACGCAGACACAAAGGCACAGGCATATCTACGGGCTGCCCTCCCTCCCGCGACTTGGTTCGTCACAATCAACTACCGTCTAGGAGGACTAGGACCAGAGCAGGATTCTAGCCAAGGCCAAGGCGAAGTCCGACGGTTCCCCATCCCCATCCACGACGTGTCGACCGCGTTCCAGTTTCTGACCTCGTCGACATCGCCGTTCAACCATGGCCACGACTCCCCGCCCAAGATCTGCCTCGTGGGAAGCCACATTGGCGGTGCGCTGGCGACCATGCTGGCCCTGACGGAGCCAAACAACGTCCATGCCCTCGCCGCACTCGAGCCGATGGTGGATTGGGTCGGACTGGATGAGGTGGTGGAACAACTGCTCGTCGCCGAGGCCCGAAAGAGGCACACACCGAAAACGGCGGCGCGGTACGGAGTCGACAACGGCTCAGTGCTTGCGGCGGCCGAGGAGTTGATCAGGTTGCGCGCCAAGCTGTTCGAGACCCCCTCGTCGTATTTCGATCCCTTTGCCAGCCCGATGTTGTTCCTACGAGCTCCGGGCCGGGATACACCACTGGGCAACACGGTCGGTGACCGACTGGTGGCGGCGATGGGGCTGGACCACAGCGACGGGGGTGAATGGGACCACGACGAGGACGCTGGGATTCTGCCTAGGGGTAGCACCACGCAAGCTCCCACTTCATTAACTCCCGCTGCCACCGACGACCAGACTGCTGGGGCTGGTCTGGTTCCGGACGACTCAGCAGCTTCTTCGACCGTCTCCAAGCCAACTCCACGGAGACGAAAAGTCCTCCATCGCTGGCCGGCAGTCGGCAACCCGGATTCGGTGCTCCTCCCACACGTCAAGGTCTTTGTGCAAGGCCAAGGCCAGCGACGTGGTGCTACTGTTACTACTGGTTCTGACGGCAAAGCACAGCCAGTGGATGTCGGCCTAGGTCTAGCGGCGCTGATGCGTACACAAGGCATCGAACTCGCAGAGCTTATGCGCAGGGCATGTTTCTTCGGCCGAGAGAGAGGCTTCGCCGAGGAGAGGGTTCTCCTGCATGAGCAGGGCGGTCCTCTTGATCTCGAGCATGAACATGAGCGTGAGAGTGGGCGTGGGCGTGAGCATGAGCATGAGCGTGAGAGTGAGCATGAGAGTGAGAGTGGTGATCATGAAAAGCAAAGACCAAGTTCCTTGGAGCCGCGAACTTCGACCCGAGCAGCGGCAGATCCGCCTGCACCTTTACCGTCGGCCGCCGTCCAGTGGATCCAGAACGTATTTCAACAAGACTGAGGCTGAGGTCGAGACGGAGTATCTGATCAGGGCTAGGAATGCCACCATATAAATATCTACCGACTGACTACGCGAGGTAGGTAGGTAGTATTTCCAAGCCTATCCTATCCATCCATAATCTATTGTTTCTATATCCGTACTGTGTCTGGATCCTGATCCGCCAGTATGGGATCGGATCGGATTAGATTAGAATATGCAAAAACCCATCCATCCCATATGGGTGCCGTGCCGTGCCGTGCTCTGCAGTCAAGTCATTCTCGACCTTGGACATGCTCTGCTCAAGCTCTAGTCTCACCCTTCGTCTCAACCTCAGCCTCATTCTCATCCTCTGGCTCAAGCTTGACCTCGATCTTGCCATGAACGTCTTCCTCTTCCTCTGCCGAAGCAGGGGCGGCGGCCGACTCGGCTCTTGAGCGGCGGCGCTCCATGTCGCTGCGCAAACTGTCCAGATAGCGGGCGGCCTGGGCCGAGTATTTGCATTTGCGCCGGATGGACTCGCCGTACTTGTAGAAGAAGATGGGGAAGGGGAAACAGGCGAGGGCGATGAAGCCCGGCACGGCCGAGGCCCAGTGGATGCCGAGATTGCGGTACATGTAAGTGGTGAAGAGGGGGAAGATGGCGCCAAAGGCGGAGCGGAGGATCGAGTTGGCCGCCATGACTGAGGCGGCGTAGATGACGTACGAGTCGATGCTGGGTGGTGAGTGAGTGTTAGTGAGGATGGATGGTTTGACCGATTGACCGATGGCGGTGAGAAGGGAAACCAAAGCAAAGACGTCCCCGGGGGAAGGAAATCAAGCTCAGGGCAAACAAGGGCACGAAAGACAAAAGTCCAATCCAATCTAATCCAGACCCGTTTAAACTTACAGGTAATTCGAACACGCCATGAAAATGAGCAAAAACCCCGTGCCGAACGGCACGCCGGCCAGAATGGGCACGATCCAATGCACCCCGGGCGAGGTGGTGGCGGCGAACCAGGCGAGCCCGATGATGGCGAGCACGCCTCCCAACATGACGGGCGGCAGACGGGACTCGGGCGGGGCGAATCCGCCGGTGGCCTCGTGGAGGCGCCGGTAGCGTTTGTTGTCGAAGATGATGATCCCAATGCCGATGAAGAGGCCGACCATGATGCCGAGAAAGGCCAGGCCGCCCTGGCCGGCGTTCCAGCCATGGCCTTCCTGGAAGACGATGGGGAAGGCGGCGAAGCAGAGGTAGAGCGTGCCGTAGATAACGGCGGTGTAGATCTATACGTGGGAGAAAGGGTTAGCCATAACATAGATAAACAGACACATACGACAGCTCATGGCCCTCTCACAGCCATGGTAGATGGGGGCATTGCACACATACCGTCAGAAGGAGCACAACCGGCTCTCGAAACAGCAGCTCCCAAGGAAGAGCCAGGGCCTTGCGGACGACCTCACGCACATCCAGGGGGTGTTCTAGGTCGATGCGGGTCATGTAGGTTTTGCCGGTGAGCTTGGACAGTAGCCTCGCGCGGTTACGCAACAGCACGGGTGCATACGTCTCGGGCATAAATAAGGCCCCCAGGATGGTCAGGGCGGTGGCGTAGAGAGCCAACAGCCCAAAGAGCCAGCGAAAGCCGTAAGCGTCGCTGAAAAAGCCGCCGATCAACGGGCCCACCGTCGGGCCCAAGAAAGGGGCGGCGGAGAAGGCTGCGATGGCGACGCCGCGCTGGTCCGCCTCGAACATGTCGGCGATCTGGCCGCCAGGGATGACAAACGAAGCCGAACCGATGGTGCCACACAACAGCCGGAAGACGATCAGGGTCTGGATGTTCTGCGCGGCGGCACAGACGGCGGTCCACATGATATAGAAACACAGGGTGACGAGGATGATGTTGCGCCGGCCCAGAGTCTCGGACAGCGGCGCCCACACGAGCGGGCCCAGGGCAAAGCCGAGCACCATCAGGCTCAGGCCGAGCAGAAAGACCTCCTCGCTGCAGTGAAAGGCCTGGATAACGTGCCGGGCGGCGCCGGTGTACGCGCTCGAGGCCAGCGAGACACAGAGCGTCATGAAAGCGACCAGCGCCGTGATGGCGATCTTGCGTCCCAGCGCATAGCTCTTGGGGTTCTCGGGGTCATCATCCAGCCATTGCACAATATACGGGTCGGCGAGGGTCCCTGCACCGTGATACTTGTGCTCTGCGATCTTGCGGAAGTCCGTCACCTGGGGGCGCCAGAGCCTCTTGCGCAGCGTGTGCTGCGACCAGTCGACGGGGGTGTGGTCGTGGTCGCCGTCGCCGGTGACGGGGACGGCCAGGTGTTGCGATGTCTGACTCTGGCGGTGGCTGTGGCTGCTCTTGACGGAGGGCAACCTCTCGACTTTCTCGTCGCTCTGGGTTTCGCGCGAGGATCGGGGGGAGGAGTTGGTAGGGGATTGGGTATCAGGCTGGCTCGTCACCGCCTGGACGGAGTGGTCTTTCTCAGACGCCATGTCGACACCTCCAGACCAAGACCAGCCTGACGAGCGGGCGAGAGTGCTGAAGATTGCTGGGACTGGGACCGAGACGGACGCGACCTACAGAGAAGATAGACGGAAGGAGATAGTAGTAGTGGTGGTGCATACTCATATATGGATACTGTACCTACCGGAACGGAGACTAGCATGAATATGCCCCCCTTAACCCCGAGTCCGGGGTCAGGCTAACCTTAGCCTTAACTTAAGGCTTTGGCCGGGAGCTGGGAGCGTGGCAGCGTGGCAGCGTGGCCTGGCAAGTGAAGAGCTTCATCCTCGGCACCATTGCCGTGAACCCTGCACCGGGCACGGGGGCCTTAGCTAAGGAGGCTGCCATGCCAGGCTGAGATCCACTGGACGGATACGAGAAGGAGAGAGGAGCGGGTGGTGCACTGCAGAGTGTACGTCTGTAGGGCCCGGGGTCGAGGGGTGGAGAGGAAGGTTGAGATTTCAGGGTTGAGGTTGAGCTTTGAGGGGTTTGCTGCCTGCGCCTCGGCTGCGTCGGCTGCGTCGGCTGCCAAATTGCCTCCGGGTGCCGGCTGCGCCAATGCGGACACGGCTACTAAAGCACACCGGGCCGTTATATTGTCCTGGTGTACGGAATAGTTATTACTGTACCATGCGTTTACTACTATAGACTATAGCATCAGTCCAGGCTTGTCGCCTCCGCCTCCGCTGCCGCCGCCGTACTATGTCTGGCGAGAGGAAACATCCTGCCTGTGCCGAGTGTAAAGAGAAGAAGCTGCGCTGTGTGCCGGGCGACGACGAAGGCGCAGGCCCAGGCCAGCGCTGCCACAGGTATGTGTGTATTCCCGTGCAGGACTCCGTATGCCAATATGGGCCTGAGCCTTGGCTTGACCGCCAATCGACCCGGGCCAGATATGTGTGTGCTATGTGTATGCTAAGTCCTCTGACCGACCCCAGATGTGCCCGGCTCGGGAAAGAATGTCGACTACCCGAGGTCAAGCGAAGGACGCGGAAAGTGAAGCGTGTGTCTACCGTCCCTACCGCCCCTACAGTCCCTAATACTGTCCCTACCGTCCCTACCGCCCCTACTGCCCCTACTGCCCCTACCACCGTCCTATACTAACCTCCTGGGCAGTGCGTGGCCGGGTCGAACAGCTAGAAAGCAGCTACGCCGAGATCCTGTCGTTGCTGAGACAGCCCCCGAACCCAGGCCCTGCTTCCACCACCGGCACTGGGGCGGGCTCTGACTGTCCTCCGCCGCCACCGTCGATGAGCCTGAGCCTGAGCGATGTGCAGTCACAGAGCACCGACTTTGTCTCTCCCGCGCGGGGGTCAGGTCTCTCGGCCAGTAGCTGCGACATGCGCGGCGCCGACGACCTGACTCTCGAAGAATGCGAGGCCCTGATACACCACTACCGGCGGATGTCGGCGGTCAACTTCGGCTACGTGATCATCCCTGAAGGCTGCTCGGCGGCGGCCCTGATCGAGGAGCGGCCGCTGCTGGCCCGGGCCATCTTCACCGTGGCGTCGTGGAGGAATCATGCCCGCCAGGCTGCTCTGCAGCTGGGTTTCATGAGAGAGCTGAGCGACCGCTACTTTGTCAAGTCGGAACGGTCGCTGGATCTGTTGCAGGCGCTGATTGTCTATTTTGGCTGGTGCCACTGGTACGCCACCCCGTTCGCCAACCAGGCCTACCGCCAGGCGTCTCTGATTGCGACCCTGGCCATCGAGCTGGGCATCACCCAGCGGCCGACCAACATGAACCAGCACGACATGATTGTCGGTTCGGCCTCGGCCTTCTCCCAGACCAACGAGACCGTATCGTCCAAGTTCTGGAGCTACGAAGCCCGAAGAGCATACGTTGGCACCTACCAAATCTCGACCTTGTAAGAGCCTCTCGTGGTTGTCTGTGTCTACGAGACCTGGATGATTGGATTGCCAATGGCTGATTGATGTCTCTCCTTTCTCAGTTGCCTGCTCTTGTTCCGGAAGCCCGTCCTCTTAGCACACACGCAGTACCTCGACGAGTGTGCTTCTTCGCTGGCGGCCGATCCGCAATATCCCTCAGACGCAACCCTAATCCATCAAGTCGGATCCATGCGTCTCGCCGAACAGGTCTCGGTGTCCTTCGACCACGGCTCTCGCGAACGCGTCGGCGAGCTCAGCGACGACAAGGTACAACTGCTGGTTAAGACCCTAGTGAAGCATCTGAATGATTACAAGGCATCTCTGTCAATGGGCGGGGCCCAAAATGGTCTGTACAATTCACCAATTGCCTTGTCCTTCATTCGCATCCACCGTCTCCCCTGATGGCGAACTTATGGACCTAACAAACCTCCCCCCAGGCCCCCTATCACGCTTATGCCACATGTCCCGGGCGTACATCCACGAGGTCGGGCTCTACGGTCTGTTGCAAGGCCAGACGCCGTCCGCGACTCGAATCTCCATCATCTACGAGTGCTACACGTCGTCCATGCGGTTCCTATCCGACGTGCTCGACCTGTCTCTCGATGACATGGCAGACTGGACCAGCATGGACTGGCGCTACCTGAACCTGGCCGTCATGCTGTGCACCAAATCCTCCATCATCCTCGATTCCGCCCAGTGCGCCACCGAGGCCAGCCAGGGCGCCGCTTGGCTGTACAAGTGTCTCGACACCCTGTGCGTCCGGGTCAAAGAACTGCATCGCCAGAGTGGCGCCCCTCCAGCCCAGGACCACGGCTTGAAGCGCATGGCGGGCGAGTGGTCGGCCATCAAAGTTTACCATCAGACCTGCATTCACCGAAATCTGTCACAGACCGGCCCCACGAGTGCGAGTGGGGGCGTGAATGCGAATGGGAATCCAACTGCAAATGCGAGTGCGAATGCTGGTGTGGCCGTGGGTGCAAACATACATGCACCGATACAGCAGTTTTTCGACAACGGCGTGTTCGAGATGGACCCGTTGAACGATATTTTCTGGACCGGCTTTACAGATGCCGACGGCTCGATGAACAACATGTTTCAGATATGAGCTAGGTGAAGGATCGAACAGAGGATGTGTTGTCAAAGAAATCAAGTGGGTAAGAGAATCGACTCGGTAAGAGAATCGACTCGGTAAGAGAATCGACTCGGTAAGAGAATCGACTCAGTCTCTATGCATAAGAGCACAATGGGTCCTACTATGGCCGAGAAGAACCGTGCCACAGGACATAGAGACATCGAGACACACACACAGGGAGAGAGGGAGAGAGAAGGGGTGGAGGGTGTGTGTGTGTGTGTACTCCCACTCGAACCAGAACCCGTACCCATACAGGATATCTCGCGAATCTCGGTCGTCGATAGCTGCAGCTGCAGAGACCACCCACTCACCCACTCACCCACTCACCCACGCCAGGCCAGATACCAGACACCAGGCACCGACACGTCACACGAGCCAATCCAATCGATACTCTCCTAACCAAAAGACCAGACCTTGTGCCGTCCCATTTCCGCCGCAGACGTTTGAAATGCTTCAGCTTATGTCTACCTACCTACCTACCTACCTACAACACGGTCATCTCTTCATCCACAGCTAGTGTCTACCTACCTACCTACCACACGGTCATCTATCCATCCAAGGGCCTCATCTCTACAACATGGTAGTGGTTCTATGAACCTACATAATACCTAGGGTGACAACGACGGCAACAAAGGTCAAACAAAACAAATCACGACACTACACTATACTACACTACACTATACTCCGTCAATGGCGGTTCAATCTACAAAATAGCTTTGTGCAGCACACACCACGGCGAGACAGCAAAACATCACACCAGCACACCAGCACAACATCAAAACAGCAAAACAGCACACCAGCAGGACAGCACAACTGCAAAACAGCAACACAGCAGGATCCCCTGTATGTGTATGTGTATGTGTGTACATGTATGATATGACTACCCCTTCTTGATTGAATCCGGCATCGGCATCAGACTATCCGTACAGACACTATACCTATGCTGGACTTCAATTCTCAATGTGTGTAGTCCGTATGTGCGAACTACAGATACTGTACTTATGCTGGACTTCAATCCTCAATGTATGTACGGATACTCTGCATGTACATGTACGTGCTTGATGGTCCATGTCGACGTCGGGCATAAGTTGTCTACACTTGGATTTCCTGTCAGCTTGTCCATTGTCCACACTCGGATTTCCTGTCATTGGATTTCCTGTCAAAATGTACATAGTGGTAGTATTGGTAGTATATCAGATATCAGGACGCCATCCTATCCCGGTCTCCATCCTCTTTTCCTGTCCTGTCCTGTCCTATACCGTAAGATACCTCAACGGCCATACTATATATACACCCAGTCAGTCAGTCATTCATCCTGAGCTAGCTATTCAGCTATCCAGCTATCCAGCTATCCAGCATCCAGCCATCCAGCTATCCAGCCTTCGACCGTCTCATTCGTTGCTCTGTTCCGTCCGACCCGGTGATTTCATTGACTCCATCGCCCTTTCTGCTCCTGTTAGTATAGTCTAATTTTATTTCGTCCCTTTCTTTTCCTTTCCTTGCCCTTATAATCCTTGTCCTTCTATTCCCTTTCCCCTCTTAGCTCGTATCGTTCGCATCCACATCAAAGCTCAAGCTCGTGCAAACACCAATAGAGAAAATTACTCAAGTATGTCGTATTGTCGAGACATCGAGTCATGACTGGCGACTGGATCGATCCAAAAATAATCCAAAATCCGGGCGCCTTGACACTCAGAAATCCAATCCTAGACCCCGGTCGGTTTCGATACCTGATAGTGGTGACAGGCAACAATATAAAAATATGGCCGTGTTCCATGTCATAGTTGACAAATCGCACTCACTCATTGTACTCCCTGTGACACATCAAGGTCGGTCGCAGTCCCCGGCTGGAGATTCTGTCGGGATTTCGACTTTGAAGTTCGGCGAATATGCGCCTCCATCTCCTTCCCTTGCCTGCTATGCCGGTATCCAATTGGTTTGCTTCCTCTTCAATTACTTCATGTCGATCCCCGTGAAGGTCACCGTCGGCTCAGGAAATTCATACTCCCTGCTTGCTGCATGTTCAATAGACTGTCCGCTCGTTGAAACACGTCGCCCTTGAAAAATTGATCTCCGTAAGCACTCGCAGGTGTACTCGGTATGGGCGTGGACATCGGCACCGTCGCTTGCGCAGCCGGACCCAACACTGCAGATAAGGGCGTCGCTGGTAATGGTGCAGAGACCGGGCTGAGTCCATTAGCGCCAGCGTGGCCAGACACACCATTGCCGTTGCCATTGACATTGGCATTGCCATTGGCCGTATATTTCGTTGTCATGTTATTAACACTTGTAGCAGACCATGACCCTGGCACTGCCGGGATAGGCGCTACGGGAGGAGGAAAGGGACTGGGAAGTGAGTGGTTGCCCAATTGGGTTGTACCGTTGTACCCCGACATACTACTAATACCGTTGGAATAAGTGTTCCCATTCACGCCGGACTGCTGACCCAAGGTGGAATTAAACACGCTAGGAGGAGGCATGGCCGCGGTGGCGCTGTCGGTAAGGTACCTCCAGGGGCTCGTCTCAATCAGCCGGCCGGCTTCCCGGATTGCCTTTTGCACGGGGCGTAACATCGTGATAAGTTCCTGCGACAGCAAACGGAGAGATTTTGCTTCTCGCATGTCGGTAAGTAAGTCGATGAAGCCCATCAAGAAGGTCTTGCACAGGAGCCACAGCGAAGGATCGTTCCGTCCACTGGCGTTGGGGGCAACATGGACACTTGGATCCTTCAAGCGCATGTTGACAAGCCTGATTTGGAGCGCTTCGCTGACCTCGATGCTCAGTTTACACCGATACACAAGCGTAGACCACAGTTCGTGGACCGATTTGGGCTGGCGGTTTTCTTCGGCTGCTTCCAGACATCGGAGGAATTGTTGTTTGGCAATTGGTATAGTATGCAACGCCGCATCGTACGCACGCGTCAGAGCAAGGAAGATTTGCTCGAAGATGGCCTCCTCTTGAGTGTCAGTCAGACCGGTCGAAGGGTTCACTCGGGCCGCATAGGAAGCAGACGGTGGCAGGTTGAAACCTTCGCCAGAGTGAGGGGTGCTGGCAAGAGACAAGGAGCTGATGCCGTTCGTCAGCTGTGCGGTGCGTGAGCTTGACCTCGACCTCAAGCCAGCCGAGGATGCCGAGTTCATGGTGCCACTATTGGAAAACGTCGACGAGGTTCCCGTTGGAAATCCGCCATTCAGAGTGGTGCCGGTCAAGTGAATCGGAGTTGGGGGCCCACCCGTGTTGAGAGGTGGGACAGAGTTCGCTTCATGGACCGGGTTGGTTCCGACCACTGCATGTTGAAAGGCCGTGTCACTGCGCAATCTCCCGCCTGGTCTGGAAGGCCAATTCCTGTCTCGGGTGGGAGTGCTGGCCCGAGCAGGCTGCAAAGGAGTGCTGAACTCTTCCGGGATGGTCTGGATGGGATGCGTGTTCCCACTGGACATCTGTCTTCTATGACCGAGCCCTTGTTTCAACTTGACTTCCGCGCCAAAGCTCTGGATTGCGTTCCTGACCTCAGCCATGCTCCCGTACAGAAGAAGCATGAGCGTCCGGACATATCGGGCATCGATCCCGGCCACGATCTTTTTCACGTTATCCTGAAGTTGAGCCGTCACATGCGTGTAAGCCATGATACACGTCGCACAGTCCTGTCGGACCGTGGACTCGATGTTTTCAACGGCGTCTTCATCCTCCGGGTCGACCATGTCGGCTTGCTCCAGTGCCTCATTCAGACGATCCACATGCGTCGAGGCATTGAAGAAGGTGAACTCCAACGTACTTCGTCGGAACTCTTTCCCTCTGATCGCCGCGATGAGGCCGGAGATATGTGGGTGGACCTGATACAGAGCATACAGGATGCCTTTGGCACCTTCGATGACCGGGCTATTCCAGTCGTGCTCGACTTTGTGTTCAGGCAGGCTTGACAATCGTTTCACAAACGCAAGCCTGTGCCTTCTTGCATCCCGCGGACTGCTAGGGCTGGAAGAACTAGCCCCGCCGGGGGATGACAAAACACCGTTGCGCTTGAGAACGGAGCCATGACTGAACCCTCGGAGATGGCTGTTGCGATTCGCCTTGAGTTCGTCAATGCTGTCCAGGTCGGGTTTGTCTTTTCTCAGCATGCCCATCCTCTTATGGCGAGCCGCTGCCGACGCTTGCAACACACTCTCGCTGTTGCTTCGGTTCCTCTCATTACTGTGCTGGCTGAGGAGAGGTGCAACCCCAGGCCTCCGAAGGATGGTTTGGGTTCCTGAAGTCATGCGATAATGTGAACGCGTGGGTATGGGAGGTGCGTTTGGTTGGAGCGGTGACGATCGATTTCCCTCAGAGCCAGTGTCGAAACTACCGGTACTCGGTATGACGGGAAATCGGCTACTCAGCGCTCGTCTCAGAGGTCTCGGCGTTTCCATAGGGACCTCCTCGATATCGGGAGATGCTTCGGCGTCCACAACCACGGGGTGCGTCTCCCTCAGATACCGTTTGATCTCGGTTGTGATGGCCGTTTCTCTCTCATGATCCGTCATCTCTGAGAAAGAAACTTCCGACTCCTTCGTCTCCACAATCTTTTTCAGCTTGAACCGGAGAGGATTTTCCGCAATCTTCAATATCTGCAACTTGTTCAACTCGCACAGTTCCGTGGGCAAGTCTTCCACCCGGTTATGCACGATCGAGAACACCCGCAGAGACTTGAGGTTCCGTATATCACTCGAAATCCTGCGGACCTTGTTGCGACTGATATCCAGTATCTCCAACTGACCGAGTTTGTACACCCCTCGGGGAATCTCCCTGAATACATTGGAACGTATGTTGAGGTACCGTAGATGGGTACATTCGGCGAAGCGTAGAGGAATGTGCCAGATCTGGTTGTGTGACAGGGACAGTCTTTCCACTTCGGCCTTGATCAGGTCGACCACACTCTCGGGGAGTCTTGCAATGTTTGAGTGGCCCAGGTCAAGCGTGAGCTTGGGCTTGACCGCCTCGCTGACTGCTTCACCGCCGGCGAGTGCATGCTCCGTATCTTGTCTGGCGTCGGCGACCCTTTTTCTAAACAGTTCAGTGGTGTCCTCGAGGGACAACAAGGCCTGCTCGTTCCTCGGGTTTTGTACCGGCGGCCGGTCTTCCACGGGGGGAGAAGTGTCCACGGCTGGGGATGGGGTTGTTCGTTCACCGTTCGGCCTGGGGTTCTCGCTCGGAGCTCGAGGTCTTTCGGCGTCTTCAGGGCGAAAGGGTCGGCCTAGGCGTGTAGCGTCTGCAGGTCGAAGCATAGGCCGAGGATTTGCTAGCTGGGCAACGTCCGAATCCATCACGTCGAAGCTGCTCGTGTTCCGGAACCCCGAGGCAGATATGGTCTCAATGGCCAGCATCGAAAAGGAGAGTCACGCGGTGGAGTGGCCTGCGCATCCACAGCATAGTCGGCGGTGCAGCCGAGGTTTGGAAGGAGGAGGACGAGGAGGAAGAGGAAGATGTGGGCTTTGCACGTCGACGCTCGTCAGACCATTGCAGAGGCGTCTAGGTCCTGGATAAATCGATCGTTCGTCTCGTAGCTTGGCAGGTATCTCGGATTAGGAGCGCGAAGAGGGCTCGTGCAGAGGGGGGGTCGCAGCGGGTGGATCAGTCGTGGTCAAGGGGTAGGAGAGGCTTGACGAGGAATCCCGGAGGCAGAAGTGCGGCGGGTGACTAGAGTGGTCAACGGGTCTTAGATATCGAGATTGACGGAGCGGAAGTTGGAAGTTGGCAGTTAAAAGCCTCCCCTTGAGGCTCTCTTTTTTCTTCAATTCTGCAGAAATAACATTGAACGCGGGCGTGACAGGGTATTGCTGGGGTCATCACAAAGCCATGGGGTGGTAGGTGGCAGCAAAAGGATAGCTGGTCCAATGCTGGCTGGCGTGCGTAGATGGCGCGCGCCCTGGCAGGAGACAACCCGGAGTCATCGTGGCGCTGCTACGCTAGATCTGGACTAGATTTGTGGCTAAAGAGCTCCTAGCGTCCTTCAGACTGCTACTAGTAGTACTAATGCTTCGGATCCACGTGATCGGTACCTGGTGCCTCATGTTAGAGGCTTGGCAGTGGCTGACTACTCCGAGGCTAGTGGTGCAATTGGTAGATTTTGATACCTACCTATCAACACCATCATATCGTCTCTTCGTATCTGTCACAATCCATCTGAGGTTTCTGGAGCATTGCCATATACAGAGTAGAGTGGTGCGTGTCTCATCTGCACCTCTACTTGCTTCTGTCTTCCACCGATCTACTATGTACTAAGTAGTACTCTCTGTTCCGGATCCATGCAGGCCTCCATCCAAGATCCAGTGCTCGTTATCAACATTGTCATCCTGAACTCTTCTCCACACACTTTTCCTTGGGACCTGACCATCTGTGTCAGCGCTCTTGCCTTTCTCGGATCCCTCGGGAGCCTTCCACACGGGACGGATGAGCTTCCCAGTAGCCAGCAAAGGGTTGTTGCTGAAGGCGTCTTTGCCACCAAGACTAAGGTGTTGGTCTTGACTGTCGCCTTCGTCCTCATCATCCGTAGGCGCGGCCGACTCGTCTTTCTCGGCCGCTGTCGGTACTTTCCCGTGCCCGTATGTCTTGACCAGCTTCCCATTCTTGATACTCATGCTCATCACCGTCCTCTTCTTTTCCCATTCCGGACGGCTGGCCTCTTCCAGCTCCCGCAGGTACTTCTGCTGTTTCTTTAGTGCCGCAGCCCGCTGGACGGGACTCATCCACTGCGTGGCACCCGGTGTTAAACTCATATCGTAGTCTGCGGCTTCGTCATACACTCGCGTCCGTTGTGCGTTGTCCCGTTGAAATGCCAACAGCTTATCTCGATGCGCTCGAGCCCGAGAAGCCGCAGAGGACAACTCATCTCCAGAAGCACTGTCTGGTGTCGAACCACCAAAGACCGGCGTGCCCCTGCCTGATTGAGCTTGTGCAGCATTGTGGGCCGCCATTTTCTCGATCCCTCGTTCCTCCTTCAACGCCTTTATCATGTCGTTGACTTGGTCTTTGGTCAGTAACGGCGTGTCGCAGAACGAACAAGGCTGAAGTCCTTCCAAGGCACATATGATCTTTCCACAGTTGAGACAGTTTGGTGCGGTTGTAAATAGAGGATGTATTGAAGCGTTGCAATCGCATTTTCTCCTCTTGGTAGACAACGTCGGATTTGTAGCGAGCTCCAGAGCCGCGATGGCTGCTGTCAAGTCGGCCACGCTTGACGTAGTTGTCGTGGCACCGGCCTTGTTCGGTGTCGAGGTTCCAGACTGTGGTTGTGGGTGGGTGGCATGCACAGGCCTCTTGGACTGCTTCGCCCGCACATTTGCAAACCCGAAGTCAGATATCAGCTGCCCAGATGCGGATGGTGGTAGCTTCTGTGACGGTTTAGCTGGTGAAACGTCTCCAGACGGCAGGCCCGCGGTCTGGCTTTCTGTTAAAAACGGTGCTTGCCACGCCTCAGGTGTTTCTGAGAGAAGAGCGGCGCTGTGGTCGCGTGATGTTGGTCTCTGGGTTGAAGAATGGCTATCGTCCTCGTAGTGTTTTTTGTATCCACCAGCCACGTTGCCGTAGCCTTCAGGACGGCGTGCAGGACCTGTAGAGTGGAGAGGAGGCTTTGATTTCTTCGTTGATTTCTTCTTCGGAGGTGGGAAACCATCTTCGCCGCGTGAGACTGAGGATGGAGCCGGATCGGATGAGATATTTGCCCGTCTCGCGTTGAAGGACGAGATGAACTCCAGGGCTTGCGGTGAGTCGCCCAGTAGGTTCTTGAGATGATCGGCAGCTGCAGCCTTTGGAAGGCTCGATGTATACGTGATGATCTCCTTCAGCGAGCCGTCGTCGATGGGGAGCAGCCGTTGGAGCCGGGGCAGGGCCCACGGCTGGAGATCGCCACTCATGCCAGTAATGGTTGCGTCGGCAGGAGGGACAATCAAGCGTCGCTGAAGGGTCCCTTAGGTACTGTTCGCAATATGGACGGACGTCAGACCGGTCGATGACGGTTCAGGTGTTGGGTGAGCAGCAATTTGTCGATTTCTGAATGTGCCCAAATGTTGGTGGAGTCATCGACTGGCCCGTCTCGAATGTGAAATGGCAGCCTCATTGGACATGTCATATTATCTCATATACTGCAGGTGCTGCAATAATTCCATCTTATCTTCCAACGGGCCCACGACACGGCACGCTCGATTCCACGCATCAACGCATATTTAACGGGTCATGGTCGGTATTAAAGTGCTCATATTCTCGAATTGAATTTTATGGCGTCTCTCATAACAATACAAGGTGCTGAAGTTGACGCTCGTCAGGAAACAACACCTTCTACAACCATTAGATACCCATCTTTCTCACTGTGGTTCAGCATTGTGGGCGACCAAGGCAATCAGAGCAGCTCCAAGACCACTGCCGTCCTTTGCCAGGCCGATCCTGATCCGTTTCTCATTCTCCCCAATGCCTTTGATTTCCCGAAACGCCTCTCGGATGTAATCCTCGAATCCTGGGTAGTATTCGACCAAACTGCCATCGACCCCGATATCCACAATCTCGTCCTCCTCCAGCTTGTTCGTTGAGAGGATAATACCCCCCAGGGCAACCGCACTGAGTCTGGCGGCGCGTTTCCCAATGGCGTGAACGAGCGTCTTGACCGCTACACAGTCCTCCGTGGATGCCGCTTCAATCTTTAGTTCCTTTTCTAGGGTCTGCTTGGTGATTCGGAGGTGGTCGGACTGGTCTTCCTCGACGATAGAGAGTAAGGAGGTGTCGATACCCCACTGCTTGTGCAGGGGACTGTCTTCACCCACCGTGGTGGTGCTCCTAACATCATTGTCCAGGGACGATGCGTCCTTGAACAAGGCCACGCCTGCATCGGGATGCTCATGGAGGCTGAGCAAGGCCCGTCGCAGTATCTCTCCCAAGAACATCCCCGACACGCGCTTTTCGAACATCTGCAGCCCGGGGTTTACCGACTCTCGATCCAAGTCAATGTCATACTGCGTGCTTGGGAGGACGCGCAACCCGTTGTCGAAACTACCCCACTCAGTATTGATAATCATGAGCCCCGTGGACGGGTCGTAGTTGGTGATGCCGCCTTGCTCCTCGTCGATCGCCTTCATTTTCGTGACTCTCTCCAGTCTCTCGACATAGGCCCCGTTGGTGCCCGTGCCGAAAATGGCCCCAATCAACGTTTTGATCTTGCCGGGCGAGGTGTATGATCGAGCCATCAGGGTACCCACGGTGTCGTTGACAAGAGCTGCTACCCGTACGGGGAGTTTCAATGCATCGATTTCCTGCTGCAGCAGCTCACAGACATCCTTCCCGACGGCTTCTTCGATATCATAGCCTTTGGTCCATCGCATTAATTTGCCCTTGTTGATGCCAATCTGATTGACAGGGAAGCTGAAGGTGAAGCCTAAGTCGAAGAAGTCCTCGGCGGCAGGCACATTCTTGTGCTTCTCGAAATGGTCGCTATGGTGCGATTTCAGAAAACTTTCGATCTGTTTGGCAAGAAACGAAAACAGTTCGTGGGCAGTCTCCGCCTCCATCAAAGACCTTGGCACGGCCACTTTGGACTGCTGAAGGGAGAAGGAATGGTTCCCGTGCAGAGTGACCGAGCAAACTCGGAAGTTGGTGCCACCGAGGTCGACGGCCAGATATACACCCTAGAGCGGTCAGCCGAATCGCCAGATGGCGCTGTTGTCTCCCTACCTTTTCTGTGCCATTGGGGACCGAGGTGACGTAAGTTGGGATCTGGCTGAGTGTTGTTCCTTGTGCCTCTAGACCTTCTTGCATCTGCCGAATGAACTCTTTGACTCCCTTGTTCACCTCTTCGGCGGGGTATTCAAACTGTGCAACCATGCGTTTGGTCTCCGCCTCGAGCGCCATGTTGGTCGGGGCACTTGTGACGGGAAGGGAAAACAAAGACCTTGGCTTGCACTGTGTGCCGGGTTCTAGCTGTTCGAAGTACGCCTCTTGCCTATAGACACTGTCTCCGAAGGAGCTCAAATGATGTCGTGTCTGCTGAGTAGTCGGCGGGAGGTGCGGCGGGATGTCTCTTCGATGTGGGAAGAGCTGGGCGAGGAGGACGAGGAGGAGGATCACGCCCGAGGCAAGGTAGAGGAGAGGAATGCGAGGGTTTGGTGACAGTTTTGCTCGTGCCCTATATTGTTCAGTACCCGGAATCCCACCAAGAGTTCTCTGCCAAAGAGTAGTCTGCCGGACTTCTAGACGGGCAAATTGCTGAGAAGCCAGCTTTGCTTTCGTGCGGGAGGGGCAGCTCTACACACAATAAGGTAAGAATAAAATCATAAGGAGGGGCTGTACCAGTGGACAGCAGGTCAGGGAATGGTAGCCTATGCAGGTCCTTGGTTTCGTAGGCGACTGTGCACACCGGGATTGGGAGGAAGAGCTGGTAGAGGAGTTGGAGGTGATGATGTCGTATCGAGAGCTGTGTGTGACCTCGGTGGCTTGCTGGTGTGGATTCAAATTTTGACAAGCTCGCTACCTCTTTCGGTGGTCGGACCTCAGAAGTCTCCTGCCAGTCTCTATCTGTCAATCTGCTCGTCGACCCTGACAAAGTGCAGATGGAGGAGTCGCCCGTCAATCCGCCGGCCGTGTGGTCGCTCAGCGCAGGGAAGGCTTGAGGAAGCCTTAGCCACCATCGCCAGCAGAGAGCAGCTGAATTGAACTAAGAAGCCGACGCCAGATGGGTTCAAGTGGTTCCGCACTTGTCGATTGGAATGCTAACATTGTATTACTCGCCTGGCCCCCCTACCTGTCTTTGCGAGAGCTTTTCCCGGGTAACTACTACTAGGAAAAGACGCAGTGCGCCAACTCATCGTTCTCGCCTACTGAGATATTGAAGTCATCACCTGAACGCCGTCTGTTGTGCAAATTACTGCCGCGTCAAAAGAGCATCTCGTTCGAATCATCGTTGCTGGCCTCCATATCCATCATCTCATAGTCATCCAAGGTCTTTCTTCGTTTCACCTCGATCGTCCGGCCACCTGGGTTAGCCGCGTCGAACTCTGTCACCTCGACAGCGTGTCTACGGACTCCCCAGGAGAACCGTTTCAGAATATTGCCTCGACTGTGAAGTTTTGAGCTTGAATTGCGTGATCCGACGGCCGAAGAGGAGGAAGCGGACCGTATCGGTGAGAAAAATGACCGTCTTTCTGAAGTGGGCGTCGGTGGCTGGGTGTCGTCCCCCATGGGAGATGGGTTCTCCATGTTGTCCTGGAGCATAGGATCCTCGTTACTTTCTGGACCAATGTCACTGAGATCGATCCCCCATCCTGCCCCAAAGACTTTCATGTCGGGATCCATCTCATACATATTTCTCATTTCATGGACTTCTTCTTCTCCACGGAGAGCTACACTGGCTCGTCTCTTCCACATATACCACAACAAATGATCATCTCCGAGAACGTCGGCCAATGGTGCATTCGATGAGGAAGCGCCCTGCTGTGCCGACATAAGTATGGGCGTGCTGTCGCACTTGCTGTGCTCAATTGAACCGTACGCTGCGTCCCGAAGCTCTGGGGTCAGTTGTTGTTTGTGGAGGTCGACAAGAGAAGAGCAGATGCCAGTTCCTTGGGGTGTTGTATATTGAGGCCCAAGCACTTGTGATTCGAGTAACCCTTCGCTTGACAGACTCTCCTCTGACCAACGCCAGCCGGCCCTCTCACATAAGCTGTGCCCCTTCCCGTTGAGGTCGCATTGCTCAGCCAAAGAGACTTCTGATTCATGCTGCCTCAGCGGATGCGTGCGGATGATATGCTGGGCAAGCCAACGTGGTCCACCAATGACACCGGGCTGCCCGATTATGGGTGCCTCTTCTATAGGTTGTTCGAGAGTCATAAACGTTGACACGTCACTCGTTTGTGACATGCTGCCCGTTCGACCTCTGTTTCTGTCATGTGAATCCACTAAGCTGTCGGCTTCACAGTATCGATTGGACCTGGGATCTCCCATTTCTGCATCGCAAATGTCCATTGCTACTGCATTGTGCCTGCCGTCATTATCCTGATATGTGGCTATGGGCATGCAGCCTGGAAATCGATTAGCCTGTCTATCGAACTTGGCAGTGCAATCGAAAAGATCCTCCTCATCAGTGGACGGATAGCTTGAATGCTGGTGCAAGGAAAGATTCGAAATCTCGCAAAATGGATTTTCATCTTGCAGAGGCGCCCCATGATCTGTATGATCCGGAGGCTTTGTAAGTCTCCCAGAGGGATGACCCGTCATTGACGACCACAAAGGCCGCAGTCTTCGAGCAAGTTCGTGATTCTGCACGCCGCTGGCGATGGTCTCCCAGAGGTCCTTCTGCAACTCTGTCGTCGATTTGAATCCACCACATTCCTCTTTCTCTTGAGAGCAGGCTCCTTTCTGTCCAACGTGGCCATCAGGAGTCCGAGATCTTGAAGCTGCAAGGAAGGCGGTAAGAAATCTAGAGATGCCTGAGGTGAACTTGGCCTGGTCCTCGAACTTTTGCGTGTAATGGGGGGTGAAACTGGTGGGGGCGATGTCACAAAGTCGAAGTAGGTCTTGCTCAGACGACAGTCTGACTCCTGCGGCCAGTCGGGTTGGTCTAGGAGCAATACTGCTGCGAAATCCGGCATCAAACAATGCCATGAGTGTTACTTCGTCCAATGAAGTTGTCTTCGTAGGCTTCTGCAACCGTGGAACAAGAGAGTAGGCTTCCTCAACTCGGCAACCGGGGGACCCCGGTGTCAGTACAGGCGGGCGGCGGCCATGCTTCGGTTCTGTATGTCTCAATGCAGGGAGAAGGAAGGCCTCGACCTGTTTCTGTGGGGCTAGCAAGCCCAGATGAGTGCCATCTAACTCTTGGTTGTCCCTACGCACGCCAGGTGTCTTTTCTAGCTCTTCAGCCGACCGAACCGGGCCCGCGAAGTGCAGATGCAGGTGGATCGACCTCAGGATTTTGGGGGAGATACCATTGGGACATAATGCAGACGAACCATTGTGTCTTTGGGACTGGGTTAGATCAGTAACAATCTGACTCGGAGGGTCTGGCGTACACAAAGGTCAAAATCCACCCTCTGGTGGTGGCTCACCGATGGGTCCAGAGAGGCCTCGTAACCAAGCTGCTTCCACAACTTGACTCATCAGGATCAGTAAGGGTGAGATAAGACCGGTGAGACCTTTGACAGGCTTACATCAGCATTTTCGAGATTCTTTGCGATGGTGGTCTTGACATCTCTGCCAGCGAGTGGTGTCAGCTCTAGATCGTCAGCGAAGGAGACATGAAGCGATAGGCGGATGTTTCTGGCACGAGGAAACCAGGCATGCATGGGCTGAAGCAAATGGTGAGACTCTGCCGTAGCCGTAGAGGCTTGACCCTCCCTCCTACACAGTACCTCGATGTTGGCCCTCGTCCGCAGGCAGACACCAGATTTGCGGTGCACAAATGAGCTCTCTCCCAGCTGGAAGGAAGCTTCCTGCATGCTACTGGAGGACACAACGGCAGCTGACGAGACTCATGGCAGATGGGACATTATGAGAGGGTTGTGGATGATCTCGAACGAACAGCTAGCTGTGTAGTAGTAGTTTGCTGTGTACTCGACAACAGGAAGCCAGGCCGAGCTCGGAGCGGACTTTCGTTCCGCCGACCGCAGTTGCTCAATGGTGGGATCAGTACGGAGTATCGCACGCGATTTTATTTCAAAGCTTCAGCGACAT
The DNA here is from genome assembly GCF_000585565.1 of Capronia epimyces CBS 606.96. Taxonomy (NCBI): domain Eukaryota; kingdom Fungi; phylum Ascomycota; class Eurotiomycetes; order Chaetothyriales; family Herpotrichiellaceae; genus Capronia; species Capronia epimyces. The sequence continues at coordinate 920,679 of NW_006912909.1, forward strand.
GACTGGGCTTCTACTGGCATGATACTGCTGACTGCTACTGCAAGCCCTCAGAGCCCAACCTTCCATCTCCGTCTCCGTCCTCCGCAATGTCTCTAAGCCCGTTGCCTCGTGTGTTGCGGGCAAAAGCCCTGTGCCGAGCGCTGCCATCCCTCACCGTCAGCAAAAACGCAGCTCTTCGCGCGTTCCACTCGAGTCCAGATTGCCTTACCGACGGCGTTTACAAGGAGCTGACGGAAATGCGAGTTCGGACACCCTGGATAGAGGCGCTACGAAGGAAGAAACAAGGGGGAACCGACCCTGACGCATCAGACGTGGAACGTGTTAAGCCCGACCTGACCCCGAAGAAGATGTCGGATAGTTATGTCAGAGTTGTTCTGCCGTTGTCTGTCAGTGCTCCTAACGGTACAGCCGGTTGGCATGTTGGCTGATCCTATCACTGTAGCAAGATCCGTGGCTGCTTGACACCTATGCCAATTACACGGGGCAGATCCGTACGGGCAGTCTGCTCATGGACTTGGATGCGTTGGCTGGCGTCGTGGCGTACAAACATACCGGTGAGGGAGTGAGCAACGTGACGGCCGCCGTCGACCGTATCACCATCAAGAATCCCATTCGAGAGATCTGCGATCTGGAATTGAGTGGACAAGTCTCGTTTGCGACCGGCAGGAGTAGCATGGAGGTGACGCTTCAGATTGCCAAAGCGTCTCAGGAAGGCCAGCCAGTCGCGCCGGAGGACGTTTTCATGACTTGTGCCTTCACCATGGTGGCATTGGATCCGAAGACCAAAAAGCCGGTCAACATTGCGCCGTTGGAAGTCACTACCCCGGCTGAAAAGGCTTTGTTCGCCCAGGGCGAAGAGAATTATCGAAAGAAAAAGATGATGAAGTCTTCTCATATTCTGGCCAAAGCCCCTGATGCAGAAGAATCCGCGCTCATCCACAAGATGTGGACGGATTCGATGGCGTACCGGGATTCCCAAAATCCAAAGCACCAGCCGCCCAATGTGCAGGCCATGTCGAAGTCGACCATTCACAGCACGCAGATCATGCAGCCGCAGAACAGGAACCGCCACGACTTCATGATCTTCGGCGGTTTCCTGCTGAAAACCACCTTTGAGCTAGCCTTCACATGCGCCGCGTCGTTCTCGCACACGCGCCCTCGCTTCCTGAATCTCGACCCGAGCACGTTTGAGGAACCGGTCCCCGTAGGCTCGGTGCTGTACGTTTCAGCCAGCGTATCGTACACGGAGCCGGATCCCACGGGCGGAACCCGCATTCAAATCATGGTCCGCACGCACGTGAGACCGGTCGAGCATCAAGATAAAGAGAGGAAGTCCACTGGCACATTCTACTACACATTTTTCTCGCCCGACAACATCAGCGTCCTGCCCCAGACGTACGGTGGGTTCATGGAATGGGTGGCCGGGAGAAGGCGGGCGCAAAGCCTCGCCGCCACCCTCGAGGCCGACCAGCATCCTGTTCTTGCGAACTTGCACACCGACGCCCTGACCGAGTGAGGCCATGTGCTTTCTCTTCAGCAGCAAAGCCTTATCGCATCCATGTTCTTCCTCACCCTACTCACCTGATCTGCTGGTACAGTGGTCCTCCAACTATGTATGTGTCGACGCAAGTCGCCGGAGGATGATCTGGGGTGGGGTGGGGGTGGCCACGTTTCTCGGAGAGAGAAAGGCAGCTCAGGTTTGAAGCAGCACATTTCCGTCGTAGCTGTAGCTAACTCAGCAGCCCTGCTCACCCCAAATCCACAACGCCCGGAGCGGAGAGATCTCAGAACTCAGAACTCGCGCCGTGCCGACAAGGACGTGCTCTGCTCTGCTTCCCGTCGACCTAGGGCGCGGATCGAAATGTAGGTGTCGACAGACGGAGTACGGATTGCATGAATGGTAGTGGCATCCGCCTCGACTCTATTTAGGATGTATAGATGGCTCAACCGAGCTGTTACAGTCGACTTCCCTTCCTGCTGGGTCTTCAAGGATACCCGGGTACTATAGCACAGAGTAGTATCCGTATAGTATCACTATCTACAGTACACAGAGTAGTATCCGTATCCGTATAGTATTCTGTTTGGCCGGCATAACCTAATTCTAATTAGGTTTCATTTCGAGCTGGCTAGGTACTCTTTTCCTTTTCCCAGTTCATTGGCAATGATTGAAACCAGATCCCAGATCTTCGAGGTTCAATTCCGTTCGTTGTGTTGACAAACATCCATCAAAAGATCCTACACACCTGCAGGGTCGGCTCGTAATGGTCTGAATCTCGTTCGTCATCCATGTCGATCCGATTCTGATCCTGATCCGCGCACTTGGACCTTGCCGTCAGGACTCGGTATCGTATCGTGTCATTTCTTGCTAGCGTTGCGATCGGCCCAGTCTCACAGATTGGGATCAAAGTACAGATTGGGATTGAGATTGAGATTGAGATTGGACCCGAAACTGTTCGATCTGCTCAGATTCATCTTCTGCTATCGTCTCATATCATATCAGAGCCTTTGTGCGGTCGGTGGGATCCTCTCGCGTCAACCGAAGCCGGAAAATCGGGCGTCCGTCGAACCTTGGTTCTGTATACTCGCCTGGTCTGATAGCCAGCGCATTGTGTTGGTACACTTCGACCAGGGAGTCCCTGTCCCGGCCCCGTTTCGATTCAGCTCCTGCATCTGCCCCTGCTTCAGTTAATTTAGCCAAAACCTGCTCTCTCAGCAGCGTCTTCGTCTTCTGCATCGACTGGGCTCCGGTGCGGTGTAGTGCAGTGCAGAGAAGGGAAACAAAGGAAATGCCCTGTTCGCCAATGATAAGGTTTCTCCAATCACTCTTGCTGCTTCGTATGATGTTGCTCGAGACCAGACGTACGAGGATCTGTGTTTGGGATAGATCTTGTCGACGTGTCTGGAGCGAATAATCTGACCAAGCTAGACGCAGATGGCCGCAGATTGGTCCCAAGGTTGTTGTGCTGTACACATGTGTAATGCCGGGGCCCTTTCAGCCGTTCAGACGGTCGATAGTTGTCAAATAGACCACTATTGGCACAATTCCGCGAACCTTTGTGTTCTGTGTCCGTGGGTCGGGGTGGGCGGGTGTGTGTATCTCAATCGTCGTCATACCGGCGACTGTGTCGATGTCTCTGCCGGTCCGGGCCACGACTCTCTCTCCGCCTCCTCCGTCGTCTATCGTCATCTGTATCCGGTAGACCATCTGGATCCAGTTTCACTCCACTCCGTCGCCCGTTCTGTGCCGGGAGTTCGCCAGCCCCGGTCATTTCTGGCGGCACGCTATCGTGTCTACGCGACCTCCTCTTTTCCTTCGGGGCCGACGGCGGCCTCAGATTGGATATGTAGTCATACACCCTGGGGCTCCGTTGGAGAAGAACCAGTTCGGTCTCGGACAGACGCGCCTCCGGGATCTTGTCTTGCCCGCCTTTGCGCTTCGTGCTGCGGTCTGTCCACACCACAAGCAGTCCGTTCGCGTTGCCACCTTCACTGGGCGGGACGAATTCGGAATCGAACGTCCAGTCGCGCAAAGCAGGCGGATCGTACGCCCCCCGATCCTGGGCTCCAGGCCCTTGAAGACCCAGACGACTCCGGACGCTGGCGTGGATGTACTCGTTGGTGTTTCTCAGTCTCTTGCTCATCGGCCGGCCCGTGTACGGGTCGGTGCGGTAGTAGTTGCCTGGCGTTCGTATCTTGGAGCCGGCTAGGCTGTAGAAGCCCTTGAAAGAGTTGTAAAGCTCGCCGAAACTCCACCATCTCGTCTTCTGGCCCGTCGACTTGTAATACGCGCGGTTCTCTTCCCACAGACTCATGAGAAAGTTTGGCCGGAAATCCAAAAACGGCTCGAGTTTGGAGATCATCCAAGCGAGCGTGATGTTGGCCAGTTCCTGGTCGTCATACCCACCGCCCACGTTGCTGTGCACGCCGGGAAACCACACCTGCACCAGGTTCGTCCGGTCGTTGTCGCGCCGTTCCCACACAGCGGGCGAGAAAGGAGCGCGCCGCTCATCCAGTGCCAGGGCTTGGAATGCGTTTTCTATGCACGGGTGTAGCCGGGTGTCGTAGAAGTCATAGTTGTGCATGTTTGGGCTGGATAAGTGAAGAGACTCCATCCATCCCAGGCGCGGTATGCCTAGACTGCCGACAGTGTCCCAGCAAGCTATGGCCTTGATGGGCACGTTGAGGGTGGTCAACCCGCGCCTCGCAAGCTCGTGCACATAGTGCTGGTCAAATGGCCCCTTCTCGGGAAACGGCACACTGGGGAATTTGGACACGTATCGCTCGTCGTAGCGGTGTTGCCAGTCTTCAAAGATCTCGTTGAAACTTGGCAGGCCGGCTCGGGTGAGAAGTCCCAACGCCCCGATCATGCCACCGATGCTTCGCGCCGTGAATGCCCCCCGACTGAAGCCGATGAGGAATATCTCGTCCCCGGTTCTCCAGTTGATGGCCAGGTAAGTGTATGCTTCGCGCATGTTCTCCTTCAGCCCGAGCCCTGTGGCACCTCCCACCGCTCGCGCCGCTGGCCCACCAGATGTGCCCACTCCCGCCTGGTAGTTGACGATTTGGGGGATCCCATCTCTTGACGTGTCTTTAATCGCCCAGCCTATTCGCGACACGTTGGATGGCGGTTGTTTTTGACCGTTCATCAATCCATTGTCAGAGTCAAGCCAGGTGCCGTCGCATGTGACAATGAGTCTCTTGCGCGGCCCGGCGATAGGTCGCTCAAGTGTCCCGGGCATCGGACCAGCAGTCGAGCTCAACGGGGGCGGCTCGATCCGTGAGTGCGGTCGACTTGGTGCTGCGCTGAGAGGTGGGGGAAGCACGCCTGATCCGTGCATGCTGGGAGGATAACCCGGGGGTGGAGCGGGAGGTGCAAGGCCACTGGCGACAGAGGAACGCGGTACGGGAGGGCGCGACATTGTGAAGAAGTGTCCACGTCTGTGTCCGTGCGTATCCCAGAGGATGTTTCTATCGGTACGTGTTCAGCATGCCACCTGGTCGGTCAGCTCAAGGCGGATAGCCTCAGACAAGACCGCCGTCGTCGTCGAGAGGAAATCCGATGTCGCGACAGGGCTTCCATCGACTTGGGCGCAGATCTGACCCGAGTCAATGCCTGGACAGACACGCACAGATTAGAGGCTGAGAGAGGAGAGAGGAGAAATGGGCGACGACGGTTGTAGTAGCAAGAGGTGAAGGTGAAGGATGGTGCAGTTAGTTCGCTGCGAGACAGACATGCGATGCAATCTAAACAGAGAAAGCAGCGCAGCGCATCTTGTGACTGCGCCCCACCAACAACCAGCCTCCTCGGCAGCAGTACGTACATTACAGAGTACGCAGTATCCGTATGGAGTACGCACCTACGTTTCAAACTGTAAGGCTGGCATCAGTTCATGCAGATGGCTGGTGTTGCCCAGAGCCCACTACCGCTATTATCGACCCTAAGGCAACGCTTGCCTGTTGCTCCTCCTCGTCCTACCAATCCCCAAAGCCCGTCGCCCCCAGCCTGCCCCCGACTCGGCGACGTGCGGATGGGACATGGATGATCGCGATCCCTCCATTTGGCCTTACCCCGAGCCCACCCCGCCAGTTCCCCTCCAGTGTCCAGCGTCCAGCGTCCGTCCGCCTGTTCCCTTGTCCGCCTTCATGGCGAGTAGGTGATGAAGAGCCCGATGGGACACGGATTGAAATCTTGGAACCACGCCAAATTGCTGTCGGAGCTACTCATCGTTATGCTCATCCTCCCCGGCACGCAGAGGGTGGTCCCGATCGTGTACGCGTGCCCTGGTTGCATGCTGATGGCTTTGGGGAAGCCGTGAACGTACGCCGGGAGCGGTCGATTGTTGAAGGTGGTGTTGCCCTCGACTGCGCCGTCACCAAGAGGCGACGTGGAGAAGCTATAGGTCCCAAAGCCCCGAAGCTGGAAGTACGAAGTGTTCAGCTGGTCCAGGAACGGGAAGAAGAATTGGAAGCAACAGGTCTGACCCGTTCGACTCGGCGGAATGTCAAAGTTGAAGATCTCAGATATGTCTCCAGCCGTGACGAAGGGAGTCAGGGTATTTGGGTATGCAGTACTGGGGTTGCTGGACGAGATTGGGATAATTAGGTGCGGAAATTCGAAGTCTGGGGCCGCAGGGAGATTTCCAGGGCATGAGTCTGCCGCGGAAGAGACCTTGTTGTTCGCGTCAATGTCGGCCTCCAGAGTCGCGAGAGCAGACAGTCCATGCAGGGAAATAGCTAGCAAGAGGAATGGTAGATACATGTCTGATCATGGAGTCAACGAGCGTCGCTGAGGTCAATGAAGGACTCCCAAAGGCCTTCCGCGTCAGCTAGAGGTTCCAAAAAGAAAGTCAAAACACAAGCTGAGGAGTCCACAAGACGGAGTGAGAAAATCAGCGTTTTAGATATGTCTATTGCTGGAGGAGGCAGGGACAATGCGAGGCAAGAACCGTCGCACGGACAGCCCATACCGGACGAGCAGGTGCTATTCAAAGATTTGGAAGGGATTCCTCCATTGTGGCTACTGCAACGGTGATGGGTCCAAGGGAACCAGGCGACACTTCTGGACCAGTCCCGGAAGGAGCATGCGCTTCCCGCGAAGTTGTCAAAATCAATGAATTCTTTGCAAGTGGTGACGCCCTACCTGCATTCCGATTGCCCCGTGTGTATCCGTACACAGCCCTCCCAGCTTAAATGGTGGAGAGAATCAGTGAGTTGGGTCAAGCCGAAGGGAAATCCCCCAGGTTATGCAGACTGATATCCATTCGCTCTCGCACATCAGGGCTGTCGTGCTCGTGCTCGTGCTCAGCTCCAGACTCCCGCTGCGCAAGATCTGACCCGTCACCCTGGTCAGAAGGTTTGCGCGAGTTGCCGTTGACGGCTGGGACCACCTGGCCATGGTGGTTGACCACAGCCCCATTGGTAGCCAGCCGGATCTGGTCTTCTCCTGCCACACCTTGGGCAACGGCCTGTCTCGCCTGGTCTATGACTTTCATCTTGCGAGTCTGTCCTCTGACGCGCTCCAGGTGTTCAAAGTAATCATCGTCGACCGGCGTGACGTATTTGCCGCAAAACACGCCCACCTCGAAGTCCTTGGGGGCATCCCGGCTGTTGGCCTCCTTTGCAGCGTCGAGACAGGCCGCTTTCAAATCGTCTAGTGTTTGGTAGACCACACTGTCGGCTCCGATGTGCTGGGCGACGGCCTCGGCCCCATGGTAGTTGTGTGCAACCAACTCGAGAGGAGATGCCAAATCAATTCCGTAGATGTGGGCATGGGCGATTGGAGGAGCACAACTGGCAAAGTGCACCTTTTTGGCACCAGCCTCTCGGGCCATGGTCACAATCTCCCGGCTGGTTGTACCTCTCACGATGCTGTCATCCACCAGCAGAACGTTGCGATCTTTGAACTCCATGGCCATGGCATTCAGCTTCCGCCTGACGCCCCTCTGTCGGGCCTTCTGTTCAGGCATGATGAAGGTGCGGAAAACGTATCGATTCTTGACAAATCCCTGGCAGTACTCTTTGTCCAGTGCCTGGGCCACGACAGACGCTGAAGTGACTGAGGTTTCTGGAATTGGAATTACCACATCAATCTCCTTCAAATCCTGCGGACTGAGCACGCGTTTGACCTGTTCAGCCAGCCTTGCCCCCATGTGCTGTCGACTACGGTGGACACTGATTCCGTCCAGGACTGAGTCTGGACGGGCAAAGTACACGTACTCAAAGATGTCGGGAGCGTACGCCTTGCGCGCTTGAACCTGGCGGAAGTGCGGTTCATGACCCTTCTGGATGATGACGGCCTCGCCTGGCAGGACGTCACGGATCACATCGAATCCCAACTGTGCCAGTGCGACGGACTCTGAAGCCATCATGTAGTCCTTTCCTGGGCCATCGGCCGAGTCGCGGGATCCCAGCACCAGAGGACGGATGCCAAAGGCGTCTCGAAACCCGATCAGACCGTAGCCTGCGATCATGGCAGTACATGCCCAACCGCCTTTACATCGCTCGTACATTCTGCCCAGGGCGGCAAAGACGTCATCGTCGTTCACACGAGCTTTACCAGTTTCGTTCAGCTCATTGGCGAAACTGTTCAGCATGAGCTCACTGTCACTGTCGGTGTTGATGTGTCTATGTGCCTCCAGATCCAGATGTCGTTTTAATTCGGGAGCGTTGATCAGGTTGCCGTTGTGTGCCAGACAGATTCCATAGGGGCTGTTGACGTAGAATGGCTGGGCTTCGGCATTGGCACTACTGCCTGCGGTGGGATATCTCAGATGACCCAGGCCCATGAAGCCAGGCAGGTCGACGACTCTTGCGCCCTCATGGAATACCTTGGCGGCCATGCCATTTCCCTTGCACTGGTATATTCTTCCTCCTGTTGCACATGTGGCAATCCCACACGCATCTTGTCCACGGTGCTGCAGAAGATACAGGGCTTCATGGAGGTCGATGGCGGCCGACGTGGCCGACGTGTTGGCGAGGATCAAAGCAAGAATGCCACACATCTTGAGTCGGGGTCGAAGAGCTCTGCACCGAAGGGTCAGCCAAACACTTTCTTCAAATTTCTCGCACGTTTGTTCGCGCCAAATGCTGTCCGATCAGACCCGATTTTTTCAACAAGATTTTTCTGAAGTCTAACATCTTTAATCAAGTATGGGGATCATCCTGTGGGAAAGAAGGCCGGGGACGCGTAACGCACCTAGATGATCATGACAAGAGGGTTGGACCTCGTTCGAAGGAGTCGATGGCTGGGAGCACGCGACAAAGATTGAATCTAGGATGGGCGAAGACTCAAGGACTAGTTCGCTTCGGACCGAGGGGCAGTGGGTATGAAGGCGATGCGACAGGCCTGAACCTGAAGTTGAAGGACCGCACGACGAGGTGGGCGGGAGCACTGGGGGGGCTGCGACAGCTGGAAAGTCCGGACAGACGACATGGTGTTAAATTTTTAGGAAGACAACAGCAGTTCAGAATGCAATGGAGGATTTCTCTGGACGGCGGCGGCGGCGGCGGCGAGGAGCAAGCAAGCGTCCCGGCAAGGCACGCATGGTCACCAAAGATTTAGGAGGCCCATTGCTTTGCCCGCATTTCTGTGCCTGCTGGTTGGTGGATGGTTGTGCAGTTTTGCGATGCGGAAAATCTCTCTCTGGCCACACCCGTGACCCGAGACCTGAGTCACGGGGATTTCTCCCGACCGTACTCCGTGCGACTAACTCCGTCCTCCGCTTTATCGCTTATCGCGTATCGGGCAAGCATTAGAGGCTCGGCGGCGACAGAGAGGAAGGTGGAGCGAACGGAAGGTAGAGCGAGCTGTCTGAACCCCCTTTTCTCAGCCTCGTGCTGCTAGACATTAGACGTAGTAATCCTCACCCTCCAGCACCGGCATCATCAAACGACCTCTCTCACTGCCAAAGCAGCACAAAACCCTCATTGAAGAGACCGTGGTGTTCTCTTGGTTCCCGAGCCAGACATCTTGCATTGTCTTTTCTCTCCTAAAGAAAGGAGAGGCGCGCAATGTTTGCTGTTGCGTGCTGTATGTCTCATGCCGCCGGCACAATGAAAAAATCACAGGCAGCCAACATCCGGAAGAGGCCTCGCATACAGGGGGTAGGTAATGGGGCTGGAAACTTCCTTGAAGGACTGCATTATCATGATAGACAGAGGTCTTTCAAGGTCTGTTCGCATTTCCCAGAACAATCCCAGACATATGGGTTGTGTCGGTTCCCCTTCAGCAGGCTTTGTGCCTCTGTCTCACTGAACCATCTCCCCTGGAGGATTGATACGAAGCTATTACGACCTTGGAACGCTCACGGCGTAACGTTGCGCTGCTGAAGCCGCGTCCACGCTCCTCTGTATAAAGATTTTCAGAATGATCTCTTCTTCGATCCCTCCCCAGCCTAACTTTCTCTTTTCTTACCCGCGGCACAAGTCCACAGGAAGTCTCTCACTCTGTGTCTCTTCTCTGCGTGTCTCTTCCTCTCTCACTCTCTCTCTCACATCATTCTCTCGTCTGATCACACCTCTTCCTCACTGTCAAGCCTCATTCACTGAGCGTTGTGGTCGTGAGCTTGTTGGTTCTTTGTTTTGGCGGATCTTACTTGATCACCCTCACCCTCCACCGTCTGAATTAGGACGCCTTCTCTCATTCCAACCATTCCTCTGTCCTTCAGACACTTCAGAACCTCTTTCTATCACACACCTCTCATTCCAGTCATTACTCTGTCCTTCAGACACTTCAGAACCTCTTTCTATCACAAACACTCCTCGGCCACGGTGGCAGTCAGCCTCTACCCACTGACTCTTCTCTACTCGCACTGTCCCGCATCTCTTCCACTCTCTTTGCGTTGTAGGCTTGACCGCACTGTCTTTGGACCACAGGCAGGTTCAAGGCCTTACATACACCTCGCGCCCTGTTCCTGTACGCCACACTTTCGAATTCTCACTCCTCCCACTGAAACAGTGAAGGTGGTTCAAAAGCCATGGGAGCCCAGTCTTCTGTGCCGGTGTCCCAGCCCGGGGCAGGTCGGAATGGACAACAAACACGCATCAAAAGACCTGCAACTATCAATCACCAGGTCAAGCGGGAGGAGTTGATAGGAAATCGACAAGAAACACGCAACAGAAGACCTACAACCAACATTCCCCAGAACCTGCCAATTGTTCTGATCGAGGACGATGATGATGATGTTGTCATGCAAGAAATACGCAACAGAAGACCTACAGCCAACACTCCAGCTGTTCTGATCGAAGATGAAGAAGAAGATGTTGATGTTGTAATGCACGAGGACGAGGATGATGATGTGGTAATGCAAGACGACGAGGTCGAGTTCGAAGAGATTTCTCCTCATGCACACAGACGCGCCACGCAGCCAGGACCTGGTCAACCTGACCTGACGCCAGGCAGAGATGTGGAATTACAGGATGGCTCGTTTCTCCGGATCGAGGCCACCGGCTACGATAACTTTCATGAGCCATACATTCAGGGAAGACGCCTATTGTCACACACTGCACCAGAGATCCTCATGCCTGAGACGGAAGGCGAACTGGTGTGGGAGATGTATTTCAACCACGACATGGAAGAGAGCCCCAAGAAGGTCGGGTACCACCCTCGAGACGTTGTGAGGAACTGCAAGATCCTGTTCACCAACCACATGCACCGCGACCTTAACGTCAGCCATATCATATGCAACAACGACGACCGCCGACCAGTCTACTTCTGCCGCTGGAAGTACAGCTTGCCGCCGCCCGATCTGAGGAGAAAGCCTGACGATCCGTACCGACATAGGGTCGGCAAGATCGAACGGCTCCGATCGAACGAGGCTGATGAGTCATTTGGGCGAACAAAACATGTCGGAAAGGAGGTCGTACTTGGCATTCCCGATCCTGAGATCCGAAAGAGATGGCGTGGCCCCGAGTCGGACCAGGACTTGCTGGGGAGCAGCAAGACCCACGCGGTCAACGACAACGGAGGGTTCGATATTGTGCGGAAGTACACCTTCGGCGATTCGTTCTGTGGCGCCGGAGGCGCTACGTGCGGCGCAGTTCAGGCAGGCCTTGTACCCAAGTGGGCGTTTGATCTCGACGAAGCCGCTATTCGCACCTACCGCCTCAACTTTGGTAAGGGAGTGGAAGGCCACCAGGTTCAAGCACGCCACGAGCATGTTTCAGATTTCCTCGCCGCAGCAAGACGGTCGATCGATAGCTTTCTGGTCGACATTGCCCACCTCAGTCCCCCGTGCCAACCATTCTCTCCGGCCAATACGACACCGAATGAGATGCTCAATGAGATAAATACGGCTGCCTTGACTAGTGTCTACGACATCCTGAACGTCTCGAAGCCACGCATAGCCACCCTCGAAGAGGCCGCCGGGATGGAACATCCGAGGCACCACAACTGGCTACGAAAGCTTGTGACTATGTTCATCGACAATGGATATAGCGTGCGCTGGAAAATCGTCGACATGAAGAGCTTCGGGGTGCCGCAAACTCGTGATCGATTGATCGTCATTGCTTCCGGGTAAGAACACTCCCACTTGTCTGGAAAATACACTAATATATATTCAAGCCCAGGAGAAACACTCCCTCCTTTCGTGTCGCCCACGCACGGCCCCGAGCCCGGGCTAAAGCCGTGGCCGTCAATCTCCTCGGCAATTGACAATATCGACCGTGGAGCGCTGCACCACCGCCAGCGACGGCACTTCAATCCGCCCAAGGCGGCGATAAATGCGACAGGGCTGGCCGGTACTGTCACCACCGGGGGAGGTAGCGAGAAAGTGTACCACCCAAGTGGTACACGGCCGTACACCGTACGGGAATTGGCTTGCCTCCAGACTTTCCCGCACGAGTTCCGGTTTGCCGGAAAAGATACCGACAAGGTCCGCCAGATCGGCAATGCTGTTCCTCCCCGGTTCCAAACCACGTTGCTGCTACACCTACGGGCTTTTGTGGAAGAAAATGATCGGAGCGAGATGGCGTCGGGTGTTTAAGGATTGTGAAGGCGGCAGGCTCAAAGATAGCCGTTTGTCCAAGCATCTCCAGGAATGGTCAACGTGGACATGTCGGGAAAGTTGGAGAAGTCTGCCATGTCAAACTCGAAGGGCGGATGGTCCCACGGAGTTGTAAATATGGCCGTAGGTGCGGTGGTGCTCGCTCGTCCATCCACGGCGAATTGTTGTGATGTATCTTGATTCGGCGGCCATAGAAATTGGGTATTGACACTGAGCTCAACATTGTCGGATCCGCCGCTGCTAATAGTCCTTGACGAGGAGACGGCGTAGTCGAGTAAATCCCAAATCAAGGCAGTCTCAACCTTGGGAGGGCTGGGCGCCTGTATTGAGTCTACATAAGGGTCGGCGAGCTGGGCCAGTCTAGAGAGTTTAGAGTGCGTATGCTGAAGATGCGGATGGTCCTGTCCCATGTCCTCGACAAACCGGCGAAGCTGATCAAAGTCATCGGAGGCCTTCTTCGCCAAGTTGTCATCTTTCGAAAATCGTAGGAAGAACTGCGCTGTGGCAACCATCGAAGCCATGTGCCCAATGAAGGGGTCGTGGATGGTAAAGTCCCGTTCCTGTGACAGAGTGAGGACGTGGACAACCCACGCAGAATGTAGGATAGCCTGGTCTGTTGCATGTTGCAAAAACGACGGTGAGCGCAGTCTTTGACGACCGTGGATCCTCACCACGTGAAGGAAGGGGTGGTTTAGGGTACAGTGAATAGTGTGGTAGAGACACTGGGTAAATATCCACGAGGCCCAGTATACTCGGTCGCGGGATAGCCCATCTGGTGTCCTCTCATGAAACCTAGCGTACTTGAACCGATGCGCTTCCGGGAAGACCGTTTCAAATCGAGACATTTCCGACTTGAGCTGTTGATATGTAGAGTTGGCCACCCAGGCATCCTCAAGATTGCCTTTTCGAATGGTCTTCAGATACACCATGAGGCGACCCCAGGTGGACAACAGCTGCAAGGCGTACGAGTTGATGCCGTTGTCGTTTTCGTCAACCACGGGTGAGTCGCCCGCTTTATCTAAGACATGTTGCAGAGTAAGGGAAATTCTTGGCTGTTTGGCGCATGGGGGCATTTCAGGAAGAATTGTTTCGTCGCTGATGGCCTGCAATGCCCGGAAACTGCTTCCATGGATCCGGTCGAGAATGAAGATACTCCAATAACACCGAGACAGATCGGACTTTCTCGTGACAGATCTCCCCATCTCCGATCTGGACATGTTTGCACAAATGGCGAGCCTTGCGGCTATTCCCACCGCCATCCAAGCCCTCGCCATTCTACCACCTGCAGTTGCAACAGGTCAGTCCATGACTGTGCCCGACTAGGGACACCTTTACCTTCGATCTCGTTGAGACAGAGCAAACAAAATGCCTGCAGCACGTCCAAGGCGCCTGTCGGCTCTGCAATCAGAGTGAACAGCAGTTTTCGAGCCGTGTGGCTGTAGAACTCCACAGCAGTGGGTCTACAAGACTTGTAAAAGTCGTCAGCGGAGAATCTGACGGTCAATGCAAGAAAACTGTTCAGAAGAGCAGGAGAGAACCTCGCTGCGTAGGTTGGCAAGCTGTTGACGTCGAAGAGCGGCAGTGGCTGATCGGAGATTCTTTGTATGTAGACATTCACCAGATTTTGGAGCACACTGGACGGAGGGTATGGCCTGGCGTTGGTCAGAACATGCTCGAGGTGGCGTGATGCTGCCAGACCTGTTCACCGCGTCAAAGCCTGTGCATCCGTTATGCCAACTGTCGACCTCATTCAGGTATTGGCGTGGAGTTGAGACGGGTTCGTCTGGGGGACTCGAGGTTGGGTGCCTTCCCGACTGCGACTGATCTGATTGTCGTTCGATGAGAGTACTACACCCTCAGTGTCTCGAATCGAGTTTGGCAGATTGGCACACACCTGACCGCACCCATGACTTCATCCATCCGAGCCTCCAAACTCTGAAGGCGATCTCCAGAGTGGTCTCTCCCCTGCTCACTCCGGCGTGGTCAGCGACCCCTTCAGTTCAGGATTCTAGGAGGGCTAGGGAGTACGGCTCGCACCTTTGTAGGGTCGGTTCGATGGCCCTTCTGGACCCGCAGACCTGGGGCATCTGAAGGCCTGCCGTAGGTGCATCTTTGATTGAGGCGACCACAGAAGGAACAAACAGGCTTCTCGCCCGGACATTTGGTCTTCTTCCTCCTTCGCCCTTTGATTAGCCAGGCGGTCACCCGTACGACAACTTCAACTTCACGACAGACCTACCTGCATGGCTCGCAGGCTTGTCGAACCCGTGACTGAGCTAGACTCGCACTCATGGCCTGTGTCGATGCCTCATAACATTGTTGTGTCTCGCACAGATCAGCATTGGCGACGATGAAGGCTGAGGTTGTAGTAGTAAATAGTTCCAGGTGCGGTGCATGGACGGTGCAGGCTGCCAGTCTCAAGCCTAAGCCCGCCGGGTCGGAGAAATGTTGTTCCGTGTAGACAACCTCGGCTCCGGGCATTTCTCTATCCTATAGTACGGAGTACTATTCATAAGGTACCAGGTACCTAATGTAGCCTACCTTATGCAACTATACCTCAGCCCTGCAACCTACAACCTACGACAGGTACACAGTCTTGTTTGCTTCTCTCGCACGTTATGCTGTTCTGCTCTGTTATGAACTTTGCTTTGCCTACATGTCGTGGTTGTGGCTGCGCAACCAACTCTCCGAGGCCCCCTAGGCCAATTCACTCACGACGACGGTCCCCCTCGGCTACAAATTCCCTCGAGCCATCTGCTCCCTCTCAATTGCCTCGAACAACGCCTTGAAATTCCCAGCGCCGAATCCGGCAAAATTGTTCCGCTGGATGATCTCGATGAAGACCGTCGGTCTGTCCATAAGATGCTTGGTGAACAGTTGCAACAGGTACCCGCCCTCGTCAAAGTCAATCAGAATCCCCAGCTTCTGGAGGGCGGCAAAGTCTTCGTTCAGCTGCATCCCGGCACTTTCCAGTCGCTTGGACATGGCTTCATAGTACGAATCCGGCACGCTGATGAACTCGATTCCTCGCTCTTTCAGATTGGTGACGGTGGTGATGATATCGTCTGTCCTCAGCGCGATATGTTGGACACCCGCCCCATTATAGAAGTCGACATATTCCTCTATCTGAGATTTCTTCAGACCCTTGGCCGGCTCGTTGATGGGCATCTTGATCTTCTCGTCTGGGCTGGCCATGACTATCGACTTCAAAGCAGAATAATCGGTGCAGATGGCCTTGTCATCCACTGACCAGAATCTGTGAAAGCCCAGTGCGCGTTCATAGTATTCACATGCAGCTTCCATTTCATCCCAGTCCTGGTTGCCTGTTCCTCGTCAGCTGAATACCGTCCTACATGTTGGCGAGCATAGCAACGGGATTCACTCACCCACGCAATGGTCGATGGCCTCCAGGTCGACCCGAGGGAGATATTTGGCCGTCTTCTCGACCTCAGTCACGGCTCGATACCCGGGCAAGAACACCCCTGTGTACTGCTGCCGGTCGACCAAGGTGTGGATTGTGTCGCCGTACGTCCGTATCTGAGCATACATGGCACTTCCAGACTTGTCGCTGATGGTCTGTGGTGGCTGGTGTGAGTGCGCCCCTTTGGCGACTGCTGCATCGTAGAGTCCAGCCACGTCGTCCACCTCAAAAGCAACATCACGCACCGCATCACCGTGAGCTCGCAAGTGGTCATGAATCTCTGCGAGCAGCCGTCGATCCTCGTCAGACAGAGAGAGAGAGGCAGTCGTGCAGTCAGGGCTCTGGAGAGGCGAGGTGAGGACAAAGGTGACATCCCCATTGCGAACGACGTGAGAAGCAACCAGTCTTGAGCCAGTCTCCAGGCCACGATATGCAATTCTCTCGAACCCCATTCGAGAGACATAAAAGGCCGCTGCCTGTTTCGCGTTGCCCACATACCAGTGCACATGGTCGTACCCTCGGTAGTTTGCCACCTTATTTGAACTCTTGGGAAGAGATTGACCGTCCACTGAACCGTCATGCATTGTGTGAATCAGCTCATGGCTTGGGGTTGGGGTAGGAGCAAGAGCAATCGGCGCCATGGTATTTTGATCGTCTATGGGTGCTTGATGTTGTGTCGACAAGTCGGTTTGTCCGGGTCGAAAACCTGCGCTTCGCTTTGGGCTCTTCGCAGTCTCACTCGAGTGCAGAATAAAGAGGAGCATATAAGACAGCAACGACAATCCCAGACATTAACAACAGATAAGAATGACGGTCAGCAGGATCCAAGCCGGAAACATTCGCCCGCCCACGGTGCCGTTGATAAGCGGACGGTCCGGGTCATGGGTGCACATCCGGGTTTCGAGGCCTGATGAGGTTATCAACACCCACCCACCACTTCTACCTCGTAATCGTCTTCACCGACCTCAAGACTGTCTGACAACTTGTAACAGTGCCGGCTCATACTCAGTGATTCCCCAGGCGCTCGCTCGAGCAGTCAAATCACATCGAATGCGACCAGGCCATGGATCGCTTCAATCTAAGCAAGAATGACGCCTGTGTCTTATCTGCATTATTTGATCCAGAATCTTCTCTTTCGAATTCCATGACCGTCCAGGTCCGTGACATCTCGCGGGAAGAAGGCCATCTGTCGGCGCTGCAAGAGCAAGAACAACGCGCCCTCCGACCGCTCAACCAAGCGACACCGGCACGGAGCGACATTGAGCTCTGCGTCTCCCAACTGTCAGCCATCATCGCCGACAACCCCTCGTACGCATCTGCATGGAACAATCGAGCGCAGGCCCGGCGGATGCTGGTGGCGGACGCCGACCTGAGCCGCAGCCCAGCAGCGGTCGCGGAGATCCTGCAAGATCTCGCTCAGGCCATCGAGCTTGCCACGCCGGGCAGAGCGACCTCATCTATGCCGAGTTCGAATTCGGGTTCGGGTTCGAGTTCGATCTCGAGCCTCGAAGCCAGAGTGCTCGCGTCCGCGCATACGCACAGAGGCTATCTACTCTTGTTGGCGAGCAAGTCGGACCAAACCCGCATGATGCTGCACGCCGTTCCCGGTCTGAGAGATCTGCCGAGGGATCGGCTGGCCGAAGCTGCGAGCAGAGAGCTGGCGTTGGGAGGCAGGTATGGAAACGAGACCGCTCGGCAATTGGCGGTCAAGACGAATCCGTATGCCAAACTGTGTGGCTCGATTGTCCGGGAAGCGCTGACAAAGGAGATTATGGACTTTTATCAGCCGCGGACGCAGGCTGATGCGATATAGTTTTGGTAATTAGGTGGACAGCTCACTTGTCAGCCACTCATATTGGCAAACTTAGTGCATAGATAGGTATTGTATCAAACAACTCACTCTCCTATCAGTATGCGTATGCGTATGCGTTTTACTATCATTATGAGCCATGTCATCGGCTCCCGTTTGTTTAGGGGAATTCATTGGCGTGGTTGTGCTTGTGCTTGTACTTGTGTTCGTGGGGGGCGACGGGGGCGAATTCGATACATCAATCCATTCCCCACCAAGCTAGCTGACTGCGCAGGCCCGCGCGGAGCGGTCACGTGAGCGGACCGTCTATGATCTGATCCGTGCCGGGCTCAGTTACAAGAACAGAGCACAAAGCTGACGTGACGTGATGTGATTGATGGGATGTGATGTCTGGTCGAGCGGCAGTCAAGTCGGTCGGTCAGTCGACCAGTGAGCCACACACAACTACCTAAGTACCGCATCAAAAGCAGAAGCCAAGTGAACCCTAACCCTAACCCTGACCCTGACCCTGACCCTGACGACCCTGACCCCAAGTGAGGCGAGGTGAGGTGAGAGGAGAGGTGAGAGAGGATGAGGTGGCCCCGTGTTCTCTTGTGGAAAGACGAGCCTGGGCTTGGTCACGAATTAGATGTTAGGTGTTGTGCTGGTCTGGTTTGGCGTGGCTTGGATGGGACAGAGCATTGAATGGCAAGGGACTACTTCGTGTATCGGCATCGGCATTGGCATCATGAGCAGCAGCAAGGAGGAATCGTCATTCATGTATGTAGACTGAATCAGTCGAGCACTTTTATTCCTGTACACAGCTCAAGAATCTCGTTCATTGTGGGATGACTGACGCCACAATCTGACTTGGGCATGTGCGCTTCACACCTCAGTTGTCCATTTCACCATTCCTGCTCCAGTGCTTGTACAAGTTGCGTCTTGTTGTGGTGAAGATCCGTCCTTCTCAGTATGCCCGACACACAAGCATAAGGTGGCCATAGAGAGCGCCAGTATTTCAAGAGGTTGTGCGCCGAGTTACAAGTGACAAGTGACGGCGGAGTCAAGATTGGTCGGTGGGCGCACGCCACGCATCCAGTTGATACTCTGGACTTCTCTCCTTGTCGTGTCGTTACAGCTCTCTTTGTCGTATTGTTACAGCTCACACTGCGCAGCTCAAACTGTGGGTTCACTACACCACTCTGAAAGGCAGTCAGCGCATGATCAAAAGGGTCGTGCTGAATTCTCACTTTTCACATTGTGATTGCCGTTCCAGTCCTCTAGTTGTCAGATTGTTAGACTGCATTGCCTGAGGCAGCAGTGACAGTCAATGTTCGCTTGATGAAGTACTCGATGAACAAGAATGCCACGATGACGGAAACGATGCTTCCAAGGAACACCATGGTGAACACGTATGGCATACTGACGGGGAACATCTTGACGACTGGAGCTGACAGACAAGTCTTGCAACAAATGGAAAAGGTCGTTGGGATGGAAGAGATTGAGGTGTGTGGTGTGTTTGTGTTGTTCTGAAAGCCAATGTGCTTGCTCTCAGCAGTGACAGAGATCAACCACTCCAAGAGAGGAAGGACGCCAAGTCGCGTTGTTCTGCCATTAGGGCATCGAAGAGCACGTGCTCAGGACGACGACATCCCCTGTGTTGAGTTGCACTAGGTGCCTTTCAGTTACATTATGTGGCAGCAGGGTGCCAGGCCTGGCTTAACGCCTGACAGCACCACTAGGAGGATCCGAATTCCTTGAATACCTTATCGTGCTGCAGACGGTCCAGAGTCTTCAAATTGTGGAAGTTGGTCAGGAAGTTCTGGGCGAAGTATATGACTGAGAAATCATCCCCGTATTGTCCGATGACTTGTATCCCGACTGCCCGTTCAGCCTTCCATGGGAAATCAGGATGTCGGGGTCCAGGCACAGATATTGCTGGAAGGCCCGCCAGACTGGCTGGGACGGTAAAGACATCATTCATGTATGACTCAACAGGACTGGCATCCTTCAAAAATTGAATGTGCGGAGGAGGAGTTGGTGCCGTGGGCACGATGATCACATCCACTCCGTTCTTGACAGGAGCATAATCGTGGAAGGCATGTGGCATTCTGAAAACAGTGCTGAAGTCTTTTTGCACCATACGCCGGATCTTCTGGGCCTGGATAAAATAATTGTCCATTGCACCAGCGCTCAAGCTGTAATTCCCCAGTAGAATTCTCCTCTGGACCTCAGGGCCCAGGTTGTCGTGGCGATACCCCGAGTAAAGAGTGCCAGCTTTATCATCATCATCGGAAGGGCGAGTCCGCGGCGCACCGTAGCGAACACCGTCGTATTTGGCGAGGTTGGAAGCAGCTTCGGCGGGAGCAAGAACGTAGTACGATGAGAGTGCATGCTTCGTGGACGGTAGGGAAATAGGAACAATTTCGAAGCCGTACGTCTGCAGATGGCTTAACGTCGCCGTCCAGGCCCAGCGTACCAACGGATGCATCTCGGCGATATTATACTCTAAAGGAACACCAATTCGTCGCACAAAACTTCGTTGGAAGAGAAACATATTCCTCGCCCTAGCTCGCGCTATCGGAGGAGCCTTTTCTCGAGGAGTGAAGGCTGGGGTGAAGTGGATCTTGGACTCCAGGACCGATACCCTGCGACGATTCTTCGCCATTCGGATCCGCGTTCGGGAGCCAGTAGTCAGGCATGTGGGGTCGCTCGCATCCGGTTGAGAGAGGATATCTGGATCGGTCAACTTGGGGCACCGACAGTTGCGGATCATACTGACCGAACGTGAGCCTAATGTCGGCCGCGGATTTCGCAATGATCCCAACAGTGTCGAGGGAGTTTGCGTAGGGCACCACACCATATCGCGAAATCATACCATAGGACGGCTTGAAACCGACCAAGCTCATGTAAGCCGCAGGCAATCGAATCGATCCTCCCGTATCCGTGCCGATTGCAACGTGAGCGAGATCGAGGGCGACTGCCAGCGCGCTACCACCAGAGCTTCCCCCAACCGATAGGGCGCCTTGCCGGCGAGGATCACCGTTGGTCACTGGCCCATACGCAGAATTCATCGAGTGTGAGCCCATGCCAAACTCGTCCATGTTGGTCTTGGCTAGGACAAGCATGCCCGCCTTTTCCAGCAACTTTGTGACCGTGGCATCCTGCGAAGGGCAGAACCCTTTGAGCACTCTCGAGGCACATGTCGTCGGCAGGTTTCTCGTAAGGATATTGTCTTTGATTCCGACCGTGTGGCCGTCATTGGCAGACTTGAGTATATCTGCCAGAAGAGGTCAGTCAGCCCAGCAGCGCACACAAACCCGGGGCTCGCTCACTATAGTTGTTCCAGTTTTCCGTACTCCTGTGAAGCCTTTGGGCGCGCTTTAGTCGTCCTATAAGATATTCTGGATCGTGTAACGACTTGTTGACCGAGATGTACGGGTTTCCATAGTGAGGGGGGAACTGCGAACGCCGCAGGATAGTCTTTGCCGTCCTGAACAGGTATATGTCCCTCCAGTCACGATGGCCCCGATCGAAACGCACAGGCATCCTGCCTTCTGGAGAGCGTCCCACAGGGCTGCATGTATTCCCGGTTCGATATCAACAACATCACCTCTCACAAAGCAGAAGTGTGAACTTTTGAATGAACGACTCCAAGTTGCAGTCGGAGTCGGACCTCGGAGATATGATTGCTTGGCACCGGATCCGGATCCGGAAATACTGTTTCTCCGACATCAACCACATCTGAGGATCCCTCAAGAAGAGACCTTTCATGGCTCGTGCCGCCTCGTCTTCAGTACAGCGATATCTGCTTGCATCTGAAGGCTCACATCTCATTGAGGAAGAAAAGCAATGCGGAAAGTCTTAATCTAGCGTCGATTAGCAGACATCATTCGCAGCCGGGTTGCCCATTACCCATTAACCACCTAGCCTTCCCACGGTTCCTACACTTACATCTCTGGACCCCTGGACCTCCGGCTCCCTTGTCATCGAGCGTTGACTTGGCAGGCAGATCCGGCGGACTATAGACCTCCCGACATGTTATGGTTGGATCCCTTTGATCCTGTTTTGGACGCCCGCTACTTTGGATTGGTCAATGTCCGCTGATACACGTCCCAGAACCGATGAGCGATACCATGGAGGCTATTAAGGGCACGAGGATCAAAGCATGCACTGAGTGTCGTCAGCAGAAGGTTCGTTGTTCGCAATCGGTTACAGATCTCTTTGGAAACCTTGCTGAGCAAACTTCATAGCTTCGGTGCGACGCGTCACAGGACTACTCACAGCCATGCTCACGTTGCAAACGGCAGGGTCTATCATGTGTTGTCTCGACAACGTTCCGAAGGGAGAAGCGTCACACGTATAGTGTTTTCCTTGTCGCGCTATTTGACCTAGACTGAATCAGACCAGCAAGTCGGAATTGCAAGCCGAGTTGGACCTATTGAAAAAGAGAGTCCAAGAGAGTTCTCCAGCTCAGAAGAGTGAGAACCAACCCTCCTTTGGCGACGTGCCCGGTTGCGCTTGGCGCTTGCCACTCAACGAACCCGCCTCTGTTTCACCGAATCGAGTAGGCTCCCGAGCGGCCAGTCTACAGCAAACCCACCCAGCTCCTCCGATCACAGAGATGTCGCGGTTCTGTTCCATGCGCTCGACATGTGCGCAGTATCCTAACACGCAGCCGCAAACTCTCGATGACTTGAACGTGGATGCTCAGGACATTGATGAATGCTTCTCACTGTGGGACCAAACCCCTGTCCACCGGACGCTCACTTGCTGACGCCCACCCGCTAGGTTCTTCGACAAATACCTGCCCTATCTGCCAATTTACCAAAAGAAACTGCGGCCCAATGAATGCCACAACAGCTCTAGGTTTCTTTTCTGGACAATTGTGGCCATTGGTGCGCGGAAGTACTCGAAAGATCCCACCTTGATCCTCCTATTGGCTCCCAAGGTGATGGAAGCGGCCAAGACAGCAATATTCTGCCAGGACAAGATTCTGGCCACCATACAGGCTCTCATCTTGCTCTGCACTTGGCAGATGCCGATAAATACTCTACAAAAGGATACGACTCCAACCCTTGCCGGCGCCATGATACAACTAGCTAGCAACATTGGCCTTCACGTCTATGGGACTGTGCAAGACTTCTCCAGGGTTCCTCTCAAATATGATCGCCAACACCGGGATTTCAGGACAAAACTATGGGCGCTATGCTTGTTGACTTGCCAAAGGTGAGGAGAATGCTCTACTACACGGTGCAGCTACTGATCCAGCGTCAGGGTCAATAATTACCGAGGTTTGCCCCCGCTAGTCATGTCCGACACGTATTCTCATGAGGGCTACAAGGAGGATCCACTGACCGCATTGCCTCCTTCACTTGTCTTTCAACGAAGGCTGAGCCAGCTGCATAGCGAGGCAATCCTTGAGATCGAACACGTCGCTCTCTCTCAGACACCGGAGGTTCGCAACGTGACCCTGGGTCCGACCGTCAACAATGTTCTTTCAAAGCTGAGCACATTGGCAGTGGATTGTCCTTCGAAAATTGGTAGGCGCTGCAACACGAGAATTGTAGCACCAAAATCTAACTAAAATCTCCCAGATCGCTATCTTCTTCTCAGTGCCCGGGCACTACTCTCAACAAACCGCCTGATCGCGCCGTCATCGTACATTGACAGTGCGGATCTAATCACGTTGTACACTGATGCGTGCACCCTAATCGAGCTTACGAACGAATTAGATGAGGAGGAGCAATTTGCCGAGTTCGGTCCAAGTGCATCACAGTCGGTTTTGACCCACGCCGCCCTCATAGTGTTACGGGTCGGGAGGTCTCACATTGCTGGTTCCCTAGACGAAAAGCGAGGACGCAAATGCTACTTCACTGCGATTCAGTTGAGCAAAAAACACAGCGTGAGGTCGGATGACATTTCAGCCCGCGTAACAATCATCTTGTCGCAACTATGGACCAGCAAAATGGTCATCACACAGCCGGACGGCACCCCGGATAGTCTTTGGCTGCGCTGCCGGAACAGACTCGGGCTGAGCTTGTCCTTTGACAGCCTCTGGCTCTGGCGACAGGAGTTTGGAGGCCACCCAAATCCATACGACGGTGTCGAAGGTAAGTCCGTGGTTGCAGATCCAGAGGCATGAAGCTAACCGACGCGTAGATGAGTTGGCGAACAGTACCGGCAAACCCTTTTCAGGCATCTCTCCAGGAATGGACTCCACTAGTCTCATGATGGGCACTGGGTGGTCGCCAGAAACGCTCTTTCAAGATTTCCAATGGCCGTTGTCTGATGGTTTCTCATACAACGACTGGCGAATGCTGGAACCGGAAGCAGGAGACTAGTGCAATCAAGCGACTCGCAGCAGCCCAACATCGGCACTAGTCTTCTTCCCCAGCAGCATCTCACTCATGACCAGGCCCGTCCCCAAAGACAAAGTGATCCCCCACGGACCGTGCCCGGATGCGACCCAGATACCTCCCCCGCCGACACGGACGCCGCCTAGATATTTCTCGGGCAATTGCCCAAGTAGTGGTTTTCCTGTGGAGCTCACCGGTCGGAAGCAGAGTGCTTCCCGAATGGTCTCAAGGTCATCCTGATTCAGATCATCACCTTCTTTGGCCAGTCCTGCGAGCTGCACCGTGGTCTTGCGGAGATCCTTGATGCATTCCGGGTCGATCATCTTCTTCACGTCTACTGCCAGTTCCGGCACGGGCAGGTCGCTATGATTCAAGCCACCAAGCCAAAGCTCGGTCTCCCCATTGCGGGCCAGGCGGGCATATGCTTCGGGGGCGTACGGCCAATGCTGACCAGGAGGGCAGTAAATAGAGTAGCACAGCCAATTCTCGTCCCCGCCACCGATCCGTCGTTTAGACGGGTCGACAAAGGGGGTGTTGTACCGTGGTGACCTCACCGTGATACTGTGTCCGGCTAACGGTTCAACGGGGATCTGCCAGTTGCTGTGTGGAAACAGCGTCTTGAACACTCTCGGGGTCCAGACGCCTGCCGCTAGTACGACGTTCTTGCACTCGACGTCCCATTCCGCCGGGCGGTCTTCGTCAGTCGACTGCAACTTCAACCCGCTGAAGGCGCCCGTGTCATCAGTCAGAACGCGCGTGGCCTTTGTAGACAGGTACACCTCGACGCCCATCTTCTTGCACTCGTCCAGCAAGAACTCGCACAACTCTCTTGGCTCCACCTGGGCACACTCCTCGGGCCCTGCAATCGTCTCCAGAGTCCCACCAGGCTGTGGCGTGAAGACGGCAGGTGTGCCATCCGCATTCACATTCACCCTGTCGGCGTGCTGAGAATGAGAAACATGGGAATTCCTATCCGCTTCAGAATTCGTTCCGACCAGCCCGGCCCGGCTTGTGCCTTGGAGCAACCAGTCTTCGCCTCTAGCCTTCCTACCCGGCCCACTGACACCCACATCCTCGACACTGAGGCTGTAGACATGGCTTCCGCCATACCCCCATCTCCTTGGACCATCGTGTTTCTCGGCCAGCTCACGGTGCAGGCGATAAGAGAGTGCACCGAGACTTGCGACGGCAGGGACGAACCAGTCCAAGGCGAGGAAGCCGCCGGCGTATCCACTGGCTGATTCGAAAAGCGCGGGTGAAGATTCGACGATGTAGAGTGAGTAGGATTGGGATTGGGACGTTGTCGATGCTTCCTTCTGCTGGGCAAGGTAATAGGCGGTCGACAGGCCGATGATACCTCCGCCCAAGATGACGGTCGACATCCTAGTCTGACAATGGGTGAAGACAATCAGGATAGAGGCTTCGACAGAGGAATTGCAGCCAGACCTGACCCTGGTCAACTCGAGCCAGCTGTGAATATCAATGCTTTTGATGTACGGAAGATGGTGAATGAAGCCAAGCTTGCTCTGTCCGTCAACACCCTATGGCGAAAGCCGTTTAACCGTCGCGGTTCTCCGCAAGCTTCTCAGCGCTCCTCGGTCATGTCCCGAGTGTCGACTCTGCTCATCCCCAACCGGACCGCAGTAGGAAGTAGTAGATCACACCTAAGACTCGACGTCCCTCGCACTGAGCAGGCGGCGACTATGAATTGTGACTCCGGATCATGAAGAAGACCGGGCTTCTCGACTCAGTAAAGGTCTTCGCTAATGGCATTCAAATCAACCGTCTCATATAAAGACTCTGGAGGGGGAGGGGCAGTTCTCACCGCCTCCTGTTCCAGAGTGCCAAGCCCTACCCACCGCCTTTGCTATACTGCCAGGCAAAAAACAAATCAAATTCGGCGGGCGTCGAGAATATCTGTACAACCAGAGTATCTCCCTCTCTCCCTCCCACTATACTGTGAATTGACTGTATCGGCCGTCTATCGCAAACTACATACTACCGCTCTCAGAAATTAACCACCAGCTCTTCGAAGATGCCTTGACCGAAACACTGCGCGTCCTCGATGGCGGGAATGCCCTCCACCACATCAGGCCTTTCCAGCGACCGCGACCCCTCGGTTCCCGCGTCGGCCATGCCTTTGATCTCCCCCAATGCCCTCCTCTACGCGCACTTGAAGCAGAACCCGCCTCGGCGACCGTCAAACCGAGCGCCCTCAGAGTTTCGCTCCATCCAACTCAATGTCGGCTCCTTGACCCACTGCAATGGCTCATCGCTGGTCAAGATCGGCGCAACAACAATTGTGTGCGGAGTCCGCGCCGAGATTCTTCCAGTCACGGAGATCCCCAGCTTTAGAATCACAAGATCCGGCGCATCATCCACACCAGCAGCTGCAGCTGAGGAAGAGGAGGAGGTGTATTCGGCAATCCCGCTGTACAATCTGGTGGTCCCGAATATCGAGCTCGCCACCGGCTGCTCGCCGAGACACCCGGCAAACACGACCCCTTCGACCGAAGCTCAGTCAATATCACAACGTTTATTGTCATTGCTGCACACGTCGCAGCTGGTCAGATCTTCCGACCTGGAGATCAGCTACACACCGCCTCCGCAAGCAGAGGATCTCGAGCTGGGTCTCGACACGGACCCTCGGCTGAAGGCATACTGGACGCTATACATCGACATGACGTGCATCAGTCATGGTGGGTCGATCTTCGACGCCGCATGGCTGGCGCTGTACGCGGCTTTGAAAAACACGCTCCTCCCCAAGGCATGGTGGGATGCCGATCTAGAACAGGTGCTCTGCTCTGCCGAGGTGAGCGATGCACGAAAGCTCGACCTACGAGGCATGCCTGTGCCCAGTAGTTTTGGCGTCTTCGTCCCCGAGAAGAGAGTGCTCGGTCAAGATGGCCGCGAGGATGGATTCTGGGTCCTCATGGACACGGATGGGTTTGAGGAAGAAGCGTGTGGCGAAACCGGATCCATCACCGTGGACGCGGGCTCGTCGACGGGCTCGCCGTCAATACTGCGGATTGAGAAGAACGGCGGCTCCAATGTCGGCGTAGACCAGATGGTGGAGATCGTCGCATTGGCCGAGCGAAGGTGGCATCAATGGAAAGCCGCTCTGAACTCGGTGGTAACGGCGTCCTGACGGAGGCAGTCTGCATGGTCGGAGGGCAGGTGATGTGGAGGCAGTCTGCATGGCAGTTCTGCAATGACCGTCTAGATCTGCCAGACCAGACCTGAATCTGATACCCTGTTTATGCAACAGTTGAACAAGACGGATTTCTCTCGTGATACTTGTTACCGGGAACTATCAGTGATACTTGTTACTAGGAAAAATCAGTGATACTTGTTACTAGGAACTATCAGTGATACGTATACGTCTTACAGGGAACTATCTGTAGGTGCAGCCGGTCTCGGGCTCGGGCTCGGACTCAGGCTCGGGCTCGTCCCCATGCCAGCCTGATCTGAGAAGAAAGGGAACTCTGTAGCTGCAAGCAAGGGAGGGAATCAATCAATGAATTCAGAATTCTATTTCATGACCATGACCATGACCATGACCATGACCATGACCATGACCACGATCATGACCATGAAAACTACCTGGTTAAGAACATGAGTAGTTACCTGGTAGTTATGGCCTGTTTAAATGCTTGCCTTTGCCTCTACACGCGTGATATGAGATCTCCATTGCGGGTTCTAGACTCGCCATACTCTCCCAGGACCTTAGGTATATGCTCACAATAAGAAAAAGAAAAAGAACAATAAAAAGAAATCGGGGAAACCACTCGAAACATAATCAGAGAATGAGATCGGGGAAACACTCTACTAGCTTGGTTCGTGGTGACTCGCAATCATATAACGCTGGGATAGAAATAGATAGACAGATCATGGTGTAGAGATGGAAGAATTCGAATTCCGATGCCGATTCCGATTCCAACGCAATGGATAAGAGAAAATAGAATGGACAGCCTTCCATCGTATCCATACAGACGCCTCATATCTCCGTACAGCTAATAGGATACCGAGCCATTCTCCCCAGAGAAAACATTCATCATGGAAGAGTTCGAGCCTTGGACAGGGACAAGCCCGGAAAAGGACAGGACCCTTCATTCACCAGCATTACTATCCATGCTGGTTTCATGGAGGACGTGCCTGTGATTGTCATTGAAAAGAAGAATGATGCCGGCAAGAAGGATTCGCTCGTCAATTCCTCAAAGCCCGCAATCTGTCGCCCAAGCCCTCTTCGAGTTTGGCCCGGTCCGCCGACTCTGCCGTGGGGAGCTCTTGCTCCGGCACTGGCTGTTGCATCTCCTGGGACAACTCGATACCAGCCTCGTCGGCGACGCGGTTTATCAGCGCCTCCACCTCGCCCTGGCCCTCGACTCCGATCTGCTGACTCTCAACTCCACCGGCGACGCCTTCATAATATCCCGTAACAACATCGAGGTCCTCGAACTGAGACTCGAACTTCTCCATGACGGCCCCGATCTTTTCCAAATCCATGTTCTTCAACGCCACGTCCATTCCCTTGACGGTCTGGGCCATCGACGCAGTCACCGTCCGCATGGTGATGGCGGTTTGCACACGCGCCGCCACGGCGTCGATACGAGCCGCCAGCGTGAGCAGTTGGATCCTTTGTTGTGAATTGCGGATTGAGTTGGTGGCATACAGGCGGGCAATTTGAGGTTGGGGAGGCGTCTGGGTCAGCGCTTTCTTGAGCTTGACCTGTTCGGCGCGGGCATCGCGGTCGGCTTTGGCCGCCTGTCGGTTGAGTTGCTTCGAAGTAAACTGCAGATGGCGGGGGTCAGCAATGAAGTTCAAGCAGAAGGCAACAATTGCACTGCGATCCGGATATCAGATATCAGGCGGAGTCATGTCGATCTCCTCCGAGGAGTGTGGCTGAACGTTGGGGGAAGTGTCAAAGGCATACCTTCAGGTTGAAGAGCGCCTTCTCAAGGCCAGACATGATGAGAAACTAGTGA
This sequence comes from Capronia epimyces CBS 606.96, assembly GCF_000585565.1. Taxonomy (NCBI): domain Eukaryota; kingdom Fungi; phylum Ascomycota; class Eurotiomycetes; order Chaetothyriales; family Herpotrichiellaceae; genus Capronia; species Capronia epimyces. The sequence continues at coordinate 949,736 of NW_006912909.1, forward strand.
ATGTCGCAGGATTGACGGGACGGCTTGCCTCGACCGCAGTTGACGTTGTTGCAGGTGCAGGCTGAAACCGGTCAGGCTGATCCGGTGATATAGGCACGGATGTGAGAATTGGCGGTATCTAGAGCCGGTACGAGTGACAGAGCGAGTCGTGTCGGCGCGACAATGCGAGGGTAGGAGTTGTAATCAGTGTTGCCTCGTCCACTGCGGTTGACGGTCGACTCACTCCGTATCTAGAGTCCCAACTCCAGTTCCCGATGACGAACGACGATGGCGGGACGTGGAAGGACGCCAAGAAAGGAAATGGCCGGCCCGATAATTATCCGGCCTCGACCTCAGCCTTGCGCTTCGACAACCCAAGGCTCTTTGGAGGTCTGCAATTACAGATCGAACGTTATCTAATATGTGAGGTTCGGCATCCTACCATTCCCTGGCAATGAACAGGAGAGAGGAGCGAAATCTTGAACAGAGTGAACGCTCTCAAATCAGTATATATTTAAGATCTACGGAGTACAACGAGACGGATAAGCCTCTAGTCGTCCAACGTCCTCACTACTCCACGCCTGGTCCGTCTGTCTTGCTCGTGCGGTAATGCTTGAACTGTCTCGCAGGCACACGCTTGATGAAAAGTTCGTCAATCACTTCGTAGGATAATCCTGCCGTATCAGGTTGATATGTCCACAGGTAGATCAGACAAAGCACGCTCAGACCGCCAAAAATGAAGGCGACCCTTGCTCCAAGATTCGCCTTGTCGGGGTTGAACAGATATGGCAGAACGAACCCCCACATGGTCTGGAAAATAGGTGGTAAGCATGCGGTCAGAAAGCAATGGACATGCCCTGCTACAGCCCGGGCTGGAGAGACTCTGAGTAGAAGGAGTAAGTAGTACTTACAAATAGCGCCTGTTGCAAGACAAAGGCCATCGATGCCGTTTTGGCCCGGAGTCGAGCGGTGGCGGTCTCGGTCATGATAGTAAAAGCTGCTGCGCCGATTGTGGCGTTGTAGACGTAGCAATAGAACAAGATCAAGGCGACAGTCGCCTTAATTGTACTGTGAGTGTCGGCAACTGCTAGGGCCCCGGTGATAAGGAGCAGGACCGTGAGTAGGGCGACACCCCAGAAATTCAAGGATCGTCGTCCCACCCGATCAATCAAGAACCAGGAGCAGAAATTGCCGAAGATGGAAAGCACCTGTTGAGTGATGAAGAGATGGAAACTGGTGCGAGTACTGAAGCCGGCAAGCTGTTGGTAGTAAGTGGAATAACCCGACACAAACACCACGCCGGAAAGGGCCTGGATGGACGACGGTGCCACCGAGATGATGGTGCGTCGCAGGTTTGATCGACGGAAACACTCAATGTAGCTGGCGCCCGAGGTCTCGGCCTTTGCCTTATCGAGAGTGTCGCAGATCGATCTGACTTGTTCTTGTGCCTGGGTTGGGCTGTAGCCCAATTTGTGAAGGGATCGGAGCCCCTTGTCGACCTTTCCACGACCGACCAGCCACCAGGGGGATTCAGGCATGAATGGCAGGAACACGGCCGACACCGCCACGAAGCCGTACTCGGACACAAAGCCCGTTCGATATGCCCAGCGAGAATCCTGTTCGCCCGTGTAGTTGGTCAGGATGGCGGCGAACAGTCCTCCCAAACAGATCGCCATGGGGGTGCCGGCGGAGATGATGCCGCGTAAGGCCAAGGGAGACACTTCGCCGATATAGGTGAAGGCCATGGTGGTGAGGGCGCCGGTACTGAGTCCGTTCAGGAAAAGGCCACCGAAGAACACAGAGTTCGTCGTGGCCACCACCTGAAGAGTGGTCGATGTAGCTTTGACGATGAGGGCCAATCCTAGAATCGGTTTGCGGCCTACTTTGTCGGAGAGCCAGGCGGCGCCTATTGCACCCAAGACACCCCTGAAAAAAAAACGTCAGCATTAGGATTCACATAACAAGTGTTAACGAGACCCGTTTCTATATCCGTATACTAGGACTGATGCAAGGCTCAATCGATCTGGACGCCACTTACGCTGCGGAGGATGCCCCATAGTATGCAGACTGCCATTTTGCGGCGAGCACATATCCACCCTGATATGGATGGCCAAAGTCCTTGCGGAATCGAGGGATGCCGAGTACCGAGCTTCCGGCCGTGTTGGTATAATTCGAGCTGAGCATCACCCAGACAATGTACATGCACCAGAGGAAAGCCGGCGGATGGTCGCGAACCGCTTGGGCATACGACTGGGTCTGACTCTCATCCTTCCGGATGTCGTTGGGCGTGTGACGCCCCAAACTTGGCTCGGGCTCGGGCTCGATGCTGACCACCGTGGAAATGGTGGGCAGTTTATTGAGAACCGGAGCCTGGTGGGTTTGGGTTTGGCTGTCCATGCTTCTGATGCTGCTTCTGATGCTGCTGCTGATGCTGCTGCTGCTTGAAAACCTGCTGCTGCTTGAAAACAAAACAAGGAATTGGTGACAAAGACTCAGTCTCTGAAGAGGGTCGGTGAAGGTGAAAAAAGGTTGGGGCGATAGATCATAATGGACTTTGCGGGGGGCAATATACACTCACAGAGATCTCGGTGGCACGGATTCGCATGAATTCCAGAGCCTAGCCGGAAACTGGATGGCAGTCTAGACCTTGGACGAGACTCCATCTGCTTAGTACTTGCCTCTCTGCCGTCTCTACCTCCAATTACTGCCTCATCGGTAAGGAATTCTGTGGTGTTTGAGACACTGATTGTGCTGCTATTTTAACGTGCATACTAGTGAGCTTGGCCGGGGCTTAGCAGTGTCTGTCCGGCTAATCATTGGCCAGTAGCGGGTCACTAGTAGCGCCAAGGATTTGTCAGCCAGAGATGCCCCATATTCCCGATTAGTAGTACTAATATCACACCATGCCCGTGGAGGCCGGCATGCCCCCTGGGATCTTTCGTGCTGCTTCCCGCTGTCAGTCACAGGCTCTGCTCGGGCACCTGGGCTTACCTCTAGGCCATCTTCTGTGCGGCAAGTCTGGTCTTTCTTCGGCGGAGAGAGCTGCAGTGACTTCTGCAGAACCCTGACCCTCGGCTTACTGGCCGGAGGGAAACGACGAAGGTTCAGGATCGATCTGATCCAATCTGAATCTGACTGGCTCGATCAGCATGGCTGCTCGTGACCCCGAGCCTCGTCCACTCCTGTTCATCGTTCAGGATTCGCAATCTTTCCGCCGGCGGTCTTCCAAGAAAGCCGCCGCGGAGGCCAAGGCGATCACGTCCCACGTGTCTAGTCGTTACCGAGGCTGGAGAAAAACGCACCACCAAAGCCTCGTCCTTGATCCTACGACAAATGCCATTCTGACTTCAACCCCACCAATTCACGCAGTTGGCTCCCTCCCTGTCCCTGTGAACGATGTGGCCGATCAAGATCAAACCAGCGACCAGAGACTGCTCTCGGAATATCGCCAGAAACTGATGGAAACCAGTGGTCGATGGGTTTACGGGTCGTTCAAGCTGCATCGTCTGCAGGCAGACAGGAGCGAGAGACTCATACTCATCGACGGCAGCATCGTGCCTCCCCCTTCGAGACTCGGGAGCCAGACTCTGGATCCCTTTGCGCCCGACATGTTCAAGTATGACCGCGAATTACAAGCGAGTCTATTTTACTACATCAAGATTATTCGGCCGTTTGCCGTCCATTTATTACAAGGCTGGTCTTGGATTGATAATCTGTCTCAGGTACAATCGTCGCCGGTCCTGGCGTACGCAGTAGCCACGTTTGCTTCCGCTTTCCTGTCCGGCTCTCTTCGCGGAGGTCCTGGTGTCGTGCTGCCTCCGCCGGTGGAGAAGGGCCAACAGCCGCTGTGGGAGATTCCGCCATGGCTACGGTTACAAACGCATTGTCTGGCGGAACTGAACGCGATCCTGAGTGACCCGTCGTCCCGAAATCTGGACGAGTCATGCTACCAGGCCATTTTGTTCTTGCTCCGACTTTCGGTAAGTCCTCATTGGTACTATTACCGTCCATTCTCCAGGGCTGGGCTGGTGGTGGTGCTGCAGATATCCGCTGTTAGTTTACAATGAGATGAATAACGGCGTGGCCGGCATTGCTTCCAACTAACATGGAACTGACTGTCGACTCGCAGATTCTGTTCTCCGACGGCGAGGCGGGGAGAATGCATCTCAAAGCTCTGCAAAGAATATCTGGGATTGTCGGGGTGGAAGGTGTCGACCTAGAAAAGGAGATGGCAGTGTAAGTCAAGTCCATGTCCCAGATTTACTATTGAATATATCGGGCTCCTGCTGAGATTCCGGTACCCACGGCGGCACCACTACAGTAACAAAATCAACCTCATCAGTGCTTTCCTCCACAACTCATCCGCCGTGCTGGTCAGAAAGCACCCACATGGGGACTCAGGCCGGGTCCGGGAAGTGGTCGAACTGGACCGAAAGCTGTGGACCTGTGACCGCGAATGGTACACCTTCTGTGCTGCGGTCAACGCACGAACCCTCACGTGGCGGTCTGAAAGCCCGAGTGCACGATTGCTGCCGGACACGGCGGCTGCGATTGCCAGGATGGACCCCAATAGCCAGGGCCAGGGCCAGGGCCTCAGGCCGAGCGAGGCGGTGGAACTGCAACGGTGCTACCAGATTGCACTCTTTCTGTCGGTCTACCTCAACAACATCAGCTTCAACACTTCGGCGGCATGTGTTCGCTCCCAGGTGTTGGATTTGCAGTCGAGACTGTCGAGAATGGACATGATGGCCATGACTCACGTGTGTCACTGCACCGTGTTCAACCTCCTGATGGTGGGCGCCATGGCGACGCGGGGGTTCCTGGAACGGAACTGGTTCGTTCGTCTCGTGGCCATCCATTATACCGACGTGTTGTATATCGACCAAGTCTACCGATTAATTGCCGAGTTCATTGACCCTCTACACATGGTCTACGACGCCATCGAAGATACGTGGAAGGACGTCACCAGTTTCCGATCACTCATGTCCATCAAGATGGAGCCTCGGGTGTTGGCCAACGGCAACGACCGCCATGTTGGTGACATCGATCCCGAGATCGAGAACTTGAGGCCGATGAATTATTCTCCTGATTTGTCCAAACCAATCAAGGTCGTTGAAGTTGATGATCTAGACGTTGATTTGGGATAGGGAATTACGTGTTTTATTTTACCATGACTGTCCTTTGCTGTCACTACTACCTAGTTGACTACTATACTATATACTATATACTACTATGTATATAGACTGACTATATACTTATCCAACCGTACATACCGTTTCCTTGTCAAATTCAGGCATTCCCAGCCTTATCCTTTCACCAGAAGGCTGATTTAGGTATACTATACTATATTGCATGCGCCCCCTGCGACCCTTTGATAGAGAACATGGAACTTTTCAACCTTTGACACGACTGTCAAGGCGACATGATCATGATCCCATCTATCATATCATCCGTCACATGCGTAGGATCCCTAAACACCTCCTCAAGCCCGCCTCTGGTGCGCCACCGTTCAAGCATGACAGACGCACTGCTAGGTTTGGTCTTCTCGTGCGCCAGCTTCAACAAACACAGATACAAGGCCGGTTCTGCCTCGTGCTCGACATCATGCCAGATGGGCCCGAGGATCTTGAGCGTGGCCAAGTCCTGCGCCGTGATGAGCGAGTAGGCGATCAGATCGTCGACCGTGACGGCGCGACGGGAGTTATTCTTATTCCCCGGTGTCAGTGTGGAGGAGTTATTCCCCGGTGTCGGTGTCGGTGTCGGTGTGGATGGTGTCGCGTAGCCCGGAAACCCGCTCCGAGACACAGCGGCCCGGTCCTCTTTCAGAAGCTTCAGGTACGCCGTGGCAAGGGCAGAGGTGGTGGTGACGGGACCGGGGCCGGAAGCCTCGGTGAATTTGCTAGTGAGCAGAAGCACGAATCGCATAAACAGGATTCGAACTTTCATTGCGCGCCCGATCATGGTGGTGTTTGCAAAAATGATGGTGAAGGATTCGATGGGGTGTGTGAGAATCCCATTGGCAAAGGTTGGTTCGGATTCAGGTTCGTTCGAGCTAAAGTAAGCCTGGACAGCCTGGTCAATAGTCCCGAGTCGGCCGTCAAAGGAGATTCGGCATTCGTCTTTGAGCTGTTGGCATACATGATGGAGGATGGCCTCGAGGAGATCGAGTTGATGTGTTGGGTCCCGCTTCGCGTGCTCGAGGGCTTCGGTCGTGATGGCAAGGAAGATCGCCAGTAAGTTCCGTCTTTCAAATCGCTCCTCGAGCACCTCGTCCAGCGTATTCAACCACCTCTGCTTGTTCTCCCGAAGTACGAGGGGAGGAACTATCGGCAGAGCCGCCACAATTCGGTCGTCATGCAGCGAGCTCTTGGCCTTTACAAGGTGATATGCGCACACTTCACAGCAGCTTGTGCGAGCAATAATGTCTGTTTCGCGGTACGGTGCCAGTGCCAGTGGGTATAGCACCTCACACACGCTTTTGGGACTCGGGAATCCAGAAGTGAAGGTTCTGAGGCCCTAGGGAACTTCTTTCAATAGAATGGCGAAATGTACCATATTCTCTCCACACAGCGGACAAGTGAGGAAAGGCAGGGTTTGAAGGGGATAGCCTTTGGGAATGGTGAGCCCAGGGCAGAAGGTGATTTCCGTTCTCACATTTTCAATTTCAAGAAGATCTGGACGGGATGGTGATGGCAACTCAGTCGGGAGCCCCGTGCCTTGATCGGCTGGTTTCGTCTCATATCTATTGGCCTTGTGCCTTGAGATGCGAGACAAAGGCGATAGCACCACCGGCGAGTGGCGGGGGCGGCGGGGCATATGTCTCGGCGACATTCTCTGCAAGCAGTTTTCGGCCATGACAGTCCTTTCCTGTTGGGCTCTTTGATCCTGGATGAGGCGCAGCCAATTTGCAACGTGTGCGTCGCGAAGCCTACTCTGCATCCTCGATGTAGTCTGCAAGTCGTCTGGATTCTGTAGGGAATCCACGACCGCGCCGAGGGCACTTTCAGCATGATTGCCAACATCGATTCGGTCTTGGACCCGTGTAGCGATGGCAGCCTTTCTGTTTCGCACCCATCGTTTGGCTTCTTCCACCCTTCCGCTGGACCTCATCGAGATCATAATAGAAATCAGGTCGGTATCGTTGTCGAGAAGTGCTTCGGCGTCCGAAGCCGTGAGATTGTCTTTGGTAATCCGGTCAAGATCGAGGCGTGTTCCGTCTTGAAGGAGTATCTCATTTTTGTTCAGAACACGGGGATATGGTATGCGTGAAGTAAACAGTGCTTCGTAATTTGTCGTCGGAAGTTCGTCCCAACGTGTCGATTGTTCCAATCTAATCTCTCGCTGAGCAGGTCCGCGTAGGTAGCCGAAACATCCCTTGGCTTGAAAAATGAAGAGCTCTTCGGTGTCAATGTCGTGGAACAGAAAGACAGCATCAGACGCCATCCCGAACAATGCTACTACGACCGAGATGTTGCAGAGAGCCGGCATGCGTCCTCGATAACCAAATACGACGAGTACGCATGCTTTATTGTGGACGCTGTGCTCATCGATACTTTTCGCGAAGTATCTGACTTCCTTGTCAAAAATTTCACCATCGGTGAACAGAAACCATAGCTGTGAGTCCTTAACAGCCTTCAGATGCTGACGGTCTTCCAATAGCACTAGCGGTTGCGTGAGTCCATCAGATACAAGCTCGTCGAGCTCGTCCAACCGAAGCAAGGGTTGGGCTTCGTGATTCCACGGGCCAACTCTGCACGTTGCCTTTGTTTGGCTCGGGAGATGGTCCGCAATTGTCTCCAAGGCCGCTCTTTCCTGTGCCAGCACGAGACCTGCGGTACTTCCAGAGACATCAACAGCGAAGAACATGTTGCATTGATCAAAAGGAAGGTCTGGTGGCGCCTCCGCCGGTCTCTCCAATGGTGCTTCGAATCGACTTTCGTCAGCGCGTAACTGGACAGGTCGTTCCAGCGGTGGCTCGAAAGCTTTTGATTGAGAATCCATCATGCGAAGGCTGGCTTGCTTCCAGTACCAGGACCAGTATCAAGCTTGGTTGCCACTAAAAGGGGTTGGAAGCAAGGTGACAGTTGCAGCAGAAGGTAAATATCTTCCACCTTATGTGAGGATATCATGTGGGTAGTGGTCCTTCCTCATGACATGTTGGTTTTTGAGAATTTGTGGCGGTGGCAGTGCTGTAAGGCAGAACAGGTCATGTCGAAAGCACCGGGGTAGGATCGAATGGGCACAAGCCCCTTAGCCACTAGGACTGGGCTGTGCTCTGCAGCTTGCATTAGCTTTCACCACCCATGACAATTGTAGTGACCTGCCCGTCCAGTGCCGTTGTAGTGTTGAATTTGGCTACATGGTTGTGTTGTATACAGGGTCGGATGCTTTCCCGGTCGAGGACTTTGTTAAAGATCAAAGCCCAAGTTCGAGTTCTTTCGAGACAAAAAAGGTAACGCCACAGGCGTCAATATAGCTTGTGATTTGCAAATGAACTCAGTTGCCTAGTGTCACGACGAGTGAGATGGCTAGTCTATTGCGGCCTCCATATGCTGAATCTTGTCCTCCTCCCTACTCCTCCAATACCAGTAGAATGCAAATGCAGCGACGGTGGTCGGGACTGTACAAATCACACCCAGATCCAGAATTTAGAAGCATGAGAGAGATAGGTGCTCTGCTGGAAGAAAGGCATGGCCAATAGAGCCTACGCACACCTGGGTCAACGGTGGCACCTAGGTGGCAGGAAATAGACATCTCGGAGATGAATGACAGGCAGAAACTTACTGCGAATGATGTCCCAGGCAAGAAGACCATCGTGGTAACTGCAATCTTGGACGGGATTATCGGTATAAGAAGGTGAACGCTCGAGCAGAGCGGTGAACTTACTGTCTTCATGGCTACGCTGTCCCTCTTCATAGCCCTTGACAGCTCTTGTGATTGAAGCGCGATTTGCCGCGAGATTTTGGCATCCTCTTGTGTGGCAACAAGAATAGCATGCATCTTTGCTCCGTTCATCACCATCATCCGGTCGTTTGCGATGCTGATGCGATTGAAAAGCTAGAGATGATCAACTTGACCGCTTCATCGAGGTAGAGGTAGAGGCGGGACAGTATACCAGTGCCAGGATATTTTGAAGCTTGTCGGAAAGTTCGTGCTGAAAAGTGTGCACTTGCATTAGGTGCGTGGTCAATTGGCCAAACGTAGATGAAGTATCAAAATCAGTATGGGTCGTGGCCGTGGAATCCGATGATGAATTCATTTCACATGAATCTCTGCATCGCTTCTCGTAATCCTGAAGTGCGTGCAATGTGTCTCGTACAGACGACAGCTCTGAATTGTACCGCTGCAGATGTGCCGCAATGGCGTGTAAAGCCTGGTTGACCAGCGAGTAGGTATCTGTAGCCTGAGTGTCAATGTCACCGTCGATCTCATTTTGAAGCAAGGTTTCCTGTCTCGTCTTAGCCTGATATCGACCAGCAGCCGCCAGCTTGATTCTGAACATACGTAGGCGATTAATTGTTCATTGACGCTGCTCAGGGCATTTGTCCACCACCGCATGGCACTCGTGAAATATATGAAGTGAGCGTTGAGAGGATGATGCTTCACTGAATTCGGATCCAAGTCTCCATCTCCACGCGTGGACCATTCATGGATTTCATGCAATCGTTTTCTAGGTTCATCAGCAGCGTGGCTCCAGCGGCCATCCATGAAGTTGAAAACCAGCGTCATCTGACCACCTTCCTCCAGGTAATGTCTCGAGAGAATGGCGATGTGAGAGCTGCGGATGTCGACGCCCACATCTTGGAGGTGCAGGAAATGGAGCGGGTCCATCTGATTGTTCCTCGCATTACTGGTGGCGTGGTTCTGACGCCGGTCACTGCATTTGTATTGCACCCGAACTGGCAGTATGTACCAAGTATCGTGGTAGCTGGCCCTGACCTTGCCGTGCGTGTGCGTACCTTTATATGCAGTGGAAGAGCCATTTCCGTAAGGCAGGTGCAACTGTGTGAGGCACAGGGCAAAGGAATAAGGGATTTCGAGCTTAGCAAATAGTCTTGTCAACTCGCTCTTCCCGATCTGGAGCCTGTTCGCATCATTCCGGATGGGCGTATTCGGGGCTGGAACCAGGAATTTGTTGATCAAGCTGCGGGTTATCAGAATAGAATTGGTTGTCAGTTTTGTCTTGTTGAAATGTTGCTGCGCCGTCTGGCAAAGAAGCAAGCTTACCAGAACATGTCTTTGTCCTTGGCCTGATGAAGTTTCTGTAGAGGTTTAGAAGGTGAAGGTGGCGCCATGCTTGTATGCAGTATACAATACTCACTGCTAAGCCGGCTTCAAAATTCTCCTTATGCCAAGTTTGTTCGACCAACTCTAGGTACGCACAGATGAGATGAGCGAGTAGGAGTAGACCTCGGATTGATTCACTGCTGCCTTCGCCTTTGCCAGCAACCTCAAGAACAGTAATAAGAGTGTCATCGGACAACAAATTCTTGCCGAAGACGTCAAAGCCTCGCTGGAGATGGAGGCCATTGTCCCTATCAACATCAACATCAGCCGAAGTCTCCCTAGATCCCACTCGAACGATGTGGGAATACCGACAGCATAGGCCGATAGTGGCGAGCATTTGTCGGCCAGATGACTGGGTTTGTTTCCTCAGGTTCTGCCATGGCAGATGGCAGCCGAAGATGCTTTCACTCGGACCTCTGACCTCTCGTTGTCGTCAGGAGGGAGTCAGGATGATAGTGATGGTCTCGCTCGACGGATTTCGACTTCGAATACCTTGGAAGGTACATTTAGAGACTTGAATATTGTCCGTCTGCTTCAAGTGGCATGCTTGGTTGATGAGCGGTCTGCATGAGGCTGAGGCTGAGGCTGAGCTGTATAGGTCGACCCTAAGGCGCCTCTAACCCTAACCCTAACCCTAACCCTAATATGCATGGCGCTCATTGCGCCTCCCAAACCCTGAACCTTGAACCCTGAACCGCCCAAGGGCACAAGGGTTAAGCCCTTGGGCCTCTTAGCCTAACCCTACCAGGTACTCCGTACATGGATGTAGCAACGCACACACTGCACGGCCCCCATCACACCGCATGCGAGGTTGGCTCTGGCTCGACCAGAACAATGTCGACTAATATCCTCTCTCCCTACAGTATCTTACCGTCCTACGTCCTGCATCCTGCGACGTCTCAACTGTCTGTCTCCAGACTGACGAGATTGACCTTTCGCTGTCACCCACAATGAGCCTTTCTCACCGAGTGTACAAAACGAGCTTCCCAACACAGTGGATTGTCTCTTCCAAACCAGGAACTCCCGTCTCTTATTACACGAGGCCGGAGGATGGAAGTTCAAATACTGTGCCGACCGCGGTTGAGCCGCATAGCGCATCGCAAGGCGTCTTCCTGGAGGCTCGACAGCACCCTTTGAACGACCACGACCAGCGAGACGGGTCTGCCACACCACCACCACCGCAGTCGCACCTTCTTGCCACTTCAAATAACGGCTCAGAGATTGCAAGCTATGCTTCCTCCTCCAAGGATAGCAACCTTACCTCCTCAGCGAAGCGGAACAAATTGAAAACACTCTTGTCCTTCGGCAAACAAATGCCCGCAGGTCCTGTTGTTGATAAAGCCACTCCCAAAAGCTTGAACTCCACAAACTCGCTCTGGGGATCAACGCCTAAAATATTCAGGTTCAGGAGGCAGGATAAGGCTGGGAGAATTACTGAGATGTTGCAGAAGAACTCGTCGGAATCCACTGCATCTCAAGAATATGATCCTGTTCTCGGTTCGACGCAGAGGACGGTCAACCAACGAACGGATATCGCTACCAATCCAAGTGCCCCACCGACAGACAACGACCCAGATTTCGAGCCACCCCGAGTACCACTTCGGTCTCCGTCGGGCACAGCGTCTACCTTCGATCAAAGTGATGCGTCGGCGAGATTTCCATATACGAGTTCGCTATATACTCCTGTAACCCCGGGAATAGCAGCACAAAGAAGATGACCTTCAAAGACCATTCATCATACCTGAACCTCCATCCCTCTCGACCTGAGGATACAAGTTGCGGCGCTGGCTCGGCACCTACCTTCCTATCTATCAAGTATGCACTGCGCCACCGCCTGCGAGGCCTTAGCCCTCGTGCTGAAGGTGTCTTTCTTGCAGGGACAGATACTATTTCTCTTCCATGGACTTTCGCAAACACCTCTCGCAATTGTTCGAAATTGAAAATGGTTGTGCTCGAGATGAATGCCATCTGCGCTAGCCTGTTGGGAGGAGCAAAACCCTGACCTGGCCAGATCCGGGTCTCGCTTGAAAGAATTGAAGCCATGCCGCGGCATGACACTCTAAGTGACCTCTCGCAATCCAAGGATTTCATCGACTCCGAGTGCCTTCTGGATGGTATACCGCCCCGTTACAAAGCGCAGTCGCGAGACGGCAAGCATGAACTCGCGCAGCGACAGCTATGTATAACGAGAGAAACAGTAGTACCGCACTGTCTGCTACACCGCGACCCAAACCTCCACGAATAGATTGCTCCAGTCGGTACATAGTAACTGGAGCGACATGCAGCAAAGCACGACTACAACTTGAAGTTGTCAGTCACTACGCTCGTCAAAATCCTAGAGCAGACTTACTAGACTCAGCTTGGTCGGTGGGGCCATCAAGACCCTTGATCTCTATAGTGATCCTTGACCTAGTACTAAGGTAGTATAATCCTTAATTGTACTCCGTATACCACTACTATGTGTGCTTAATTAGTACTTAGCTATATGTACGGAGTATTTAATTCTGGCATTAGAAAACACCAAAAACAATTACTAAATTGACGTCACGTCCCTCTTGGCACCTTTGCATAAAACTTTAGATTACTAATATATAGGTACATAGGTATATATATTAGTAGTACGTACCTAGCAGCTACTATAGTAGGTACTCGTACTGTACTGTATACAGCACCTACAACCGGTAGGTATATACTGTAATACGGCAATGGCACCAACTCATGTCCTCATCACCGGCGTCACCGGCTATATTGGCGGAACGATCCTTTCGTACCTTCTCTCGTCGGAAAATGCAAGCGTCAAAGACCTGAAACTGTCGGTCCTCACGCGCAACGACGACCGAGCCAAATCCTTCTCGTCTGCCAATCTCAAGGTGTACACGATGCGCGACCTGGACGACGCGGCAGCCATTACGGCGGCGGCGGCGGAAAACGACATCGTCATCCACACCGCGTCCGGGTACCACGCGGGCAGCGCTGTAGCTTTGATTGAAGGTCTCGCGCGGCGGAAACGGCAGCTTGAACTGGAAAGCAATGCCAATGCCAATGTATACTACATCCACACGTCGGGGACTTCGAATCTGGCCGACCGGCCGATCAGCAAGACGTATCTGGAACCGCGCACTTTCAGCGACAAGGACCCCGACATCGACATCTACGCCTACTTGAAGAAGCGGAACGAGATCGAGCCGTACTCTCAGCGCACGAGCGACCTCGCCGTGGTGGAGACGGGGCTGAGAGAAGGCGTTCCGACCACGATTATCATGAGTCCGACCATCTACGGCCTCGGCTCGGGCCAGTTCAACCGGTTGTCGATCCAGTATCCCGCACAGATGAGAGCGGCTGCGAGGCAGGGGAGGGCAGAGTACGTCGGTGGCGGGAAGGGGGTGTGGGATTTTGTGCACGTCCTCGATCTCGCCGTGCTGTATGAGCTTGTGCTCCTGGACCGGGTGGAAGGGAGACGCATCGTTCCTGTCGGGGCGCAGGGCTTCATGTTCAGCGCCACAGGAACCTTCACGTGGAGGGAGGTTGCCGAGAACATTGCGAAGGCCGGCTTCGAGCTGGGGAAATGGAGCGACGCCGAGACGAGAAGTGTGAGTCTGTCCGAAGCGGCGGCGAAGTGGGTGGCTGGGGACGAGCAGCTGTGTGAATTGGGATATGCCAGTAATTCTAGGACGAGAGCGGATATCGCGAGAGAGTTGGGCTGGCGACCGAAAAGGACCAAGGAGGATTGGGCGCAGTCTTTTCGGGACGAGTTTGAAGAGGTTTTGAAAAAGGAACATGGAAAGTAGCTTTTGTACAGTTCTGGAATACAACAGCATGATTACCGATTTGTTTGCCTTTCGAAAATTAGCTTCTCTCCTCTACAACGCCGGACATAGGGGAGGTTGGCTGAGATTCAGCCTCCAGTCTAATGAATTCCCGGATCGTCCAGTCAAAGACATTGTCGTTTTCAAACCCTTCTCGGTGGAAAAGGTTGCTGAACAATTTCCGTAAATATCGATAATCAGGCAAGTCATCCTCGTTCGGGTGGCGCACATGATGCATATAAGAGGCGAATTCGGGAGGAAGGTCGGCACAAAGCTCGTCCACGGGGATCGTCTGCTTCATCTCCAACACACGTCGATATTTGCCCTCGCCCCTGAGGCCTTGCCAGGGAAGTTTGCCCTTTAGGAAATACACCAGCATATAGCCTAGTGCCTCCAAATCGTCCCACGGGGATTGCGCTGTCAAAGGACACATGTCAGCTGATCAATCCCGTCCACACCCACTGTTTGATGTCCCCGTCACCTACCAGCTCCCAAATGACCATTAATGCTCGCATATCTGCATGTCCCCAATAAGTGAGGCTCGTAAGTAGAATGTTCGTGGGCCTTGCCCTTGTTTGAGCCTGGAGACCGGGGCCGTAGATAGGTTGCCAGGCCCAAGTCCGTCATGTACACCACATTACCCTGCCGACCCACCCCTAGGAGAAAATTTTCTGGTTTGACATCTCGGTGAAGGTAGCGATGTGAATGAAGAACCTCAAACCGACGAAGCAGCTGATCGGTCAGCATCAAGGTCGTCTTGAGAGAGAAGTGGTTGCCACAATATCGAATCAAGTCTTCCAAATTCGGTCCGAGAAGTTCGAACACCAGCGCCTTGAAGTCATGCACAAAACCATGCCAGAAGATGCGCGGAAACCCGGTTTGCCCGGCCAGCTCCTGGTAGATGGGAACTTCATCGTCGAGGAGAGACGGGTCCGCGGAGAAATGCTCGAGTTTGATGGCGACTTCTGCGCCGGAGTCTACATCGCGACCTGCGAGACCTGTGAGTGGAAGCGGACATGGGTGGGCAATGGCAGGAGGCGGCCACATATGGCAACTGCATACCAAGATACACTTTGCCAAATGATCCCGAACCCAGCTTCCGGAGGAGTTGATACTTGCCGCCTATTCGTATCTCTCGAACGCGCTGGACAAACGGATCCATGGCGCGGGGATCAACGCCGGTCTTCTCTGAGTACCTCAGCACATACTTGTAGTTTCGGGCATTGAAGACAGGCAGCAATCACCCTTGATGGTTGCAAGTTGATATGGCGGGCACAAGGCAACCGCAGCCGGCGTCAGTTAGTGCCCGCAGTCAATTCTTAGCGTCTTGGCGGCGACTAGGCGGGAACCGTGATCCCAAGTCCTTAATTATTAGTTCTCAGCCAATCTCGACATCACTGCCAGCACAACCTGATACTTGATACTTGACACTTGAACCCACCTCTCCAGGGAGCTGCCTGGTATGTAGGTGCCTGGCTGCGCTGCATTCTAGGCGCCAGCCCTCCCTTGCCAGCGCAACACCACGTCCTCGCCCATGGCCGCCTCATGGCCAACTCCTTCACTCCTCTATCCTCATGTTCATGCTCCCGGAGCCTCCGTCGAGGAAACGACGCCGTACCTCGACGGATTCCGGTCAGGTCCAGGTGCCCGTAGCAAAGAAGCACAGATCTTCGTCGGAGAGCCGCCCTGACCCTCATCCTCACCCTCGCAGTTCCAACGGATGGGACAGGCTGTCTAAGGTTCGACTTAGTCGCTCTGCTCTTAGGGAGTACGACCACACGATCGTTCCAAAGACGGCTAACCCGCCCTATATACCCGTATCAGACGTTGGGGATCCCACGGGGAGGGCGCGACAACGGCTTCAACGCTTTGCCCGCCGTGGTGGTCCTGATCTATCATATCTCCGAGGAGTAAGTACGACTTCTTTCTACGCATTGGGGTCCAAGAAACTGACCGGAGACAGTTTGCCTTATTGCCTCCTATCGCCGACGAAACGAGCGCTCATTCCGGTTCCCCCAGCCGTAAACGGCCTTCAGCCTCATCGAGACGGACTGGTTCGAACAGGACCTCTAAGATTCGACCAAAAGCGGGAATTTTGAGCAAACAATGATTGACAACGGCGTATACCCAGAAGGTTATGAACACCCGGATGGACATACACAACCCGAACCGGCAAATTTGGATGCCGTCCATGGCAGACTCTTGGCCCCGCGGGCATCTCTCTCACCATCACAATTTACCGATGATGATTTCCGAGCGTTTAAGCAAGAAAATGCAAGGGCATCAGGCGAGACAACGTCGCTGCAAAAGGTCTTTCCATTCATCGCTGGGAACGAAACGAACCATCGTTTCGAAGCCGACACCCCCCTCAACAATCTCGAGCCTATTGATAAATGTCTCGGTGACCCTAAGCCAGATAGGTACTACGGAGCGGCACCTTCAGCCATCGATACGAAAGTGCTTCACGATTTAGCACCATACATCATTCCCTCCACCAACACAAGCCGTCCAGCAGCTCCTAACTTCTTTCTCGAGGCGAAAAGCCCGAGTGGATTACCATTTGTGGCCAAAAACCAGGCGCTATATAATGGCGTTGTCGGAGCACGCGCCATGCACAAGCTCCAGAATTACGGTGCTAATGAGGCGACCGTTGTGTACGACAACAACGCGTATAGCTTTTCCACTACTTATCAGGCTGGCCCAGGCTTGCTAGTGATCTACGCAACGCATCCGACCCAGTCTGCAGTTCCTGGACGAACCGAGTATCATATGACTCAAGTCAAGGCATATGCATTGACGAGCGATAGAGAGACGTTCGTTCAGGGGGTTACTTCCTATCGTAACATTCGAGATCTGGCGAAGGAGAATCGAGATGCCTTTATCGATCACGCAAATCAGATGGCTCGACGCGCACCTGCCGATAGCCCTTCCACTGCCTTCACGAATAGTACATCTTCATCTGCATTGCAGGAGGAGCACTCCGAAACTTCAGCGGATGAGCTTGCTCTCCAGCAAACGGTTGTCAAACGTCCTAGACGTGCTCATGAACGGTAGACTGCGGTCGCCACCCTAGCCAGCATTCACGCCACTTGCTTGAAGATGGCAGGATCCGGAGGCATATCAAGCCCATGCAGGTCGTTGACGGGGTTCGGGTCGAACCGATAAATGTGGCCTTATGTTTCTTTGGATGGGATGGCATGGCTTTCATCATGATCTTCGTCTTATATTGATTCATCGGATTCGGCGCTTACCGGAGAACCTCTGGTGACTGCCGCTATGGCTGTCAGCCAGGTGTGATGTCGTTTTATATTGTGTACGGAGTACCCGGCACAACGATACTGGGTCAGCAAGCCAAATCTAAAGATCGAGGCGTAACGGTATGTTTCAATCCTCCTTTCGATGCGCCTAGGATGCTTATAATGTACTCCGTAATCGGTTGCCTTTTTTACCACGTGCACTTGAACCACACACTCGTTTTCATTCTAGGCAGTTCCATCGAGATCACAATGAGTGCTTGAAGTCTGGCACACCATGCACGGGAGTGTTGGTCTGCTCGGCGATTCGGTTTCTCCTGTGGAAGACCAAGGCAACAAGTACGTTGCCGACAATGATCATGACCGCCATGGCCACAGTGGTGTACAAGCCAGGCACATATGTGGGGGCATCCTGCTGGCGGAAGATGTTGCTTCCCACCAGCCCCCCGATCGGACCTCCCCAGGCCACGACGGCGGCCATGATGGACCGCTTAGCCGATCCCGGTGCGTTGGACTGCGCGAGAGCCAGCTGGGCCGGGACGTTGCATTGACAGCCGATGGTGGCCAAGAACACGCCGAAATACCGGAGCTGATTGGAATACCGGGGCCGGATGACTGGTGTATCATAATCATGTCATTCGGTCAGGATGTGCCTTTGAAATGATTCCATCCACCAACGAGGAAGGATGGAGTGCCACTTACGAAGGAGACCGATCAGCAGGAGAAGGCTCTGGACGCAAATGACGGGGGTGCGCATCCTGGTCTTGTCGCTCACGTAGGCAAAGATCCACATGGCGCCCATGGTGGCCAGGTAGGGCCAGGCTGAGTAGAGACTGGCATGAAGTCCGGTGTAGCCCATTCCCTGCGAATGCGAGTCATGGTTAGAGCTGTGAATATATATTACACTGTTACTTCGGGATTGAGGAGAGGAAGTAAGTGTCAAAGTGTCAGTAGTACTAGTACTATACCGTAAGGATGGTGGGCACGAAAAATGCCAGGCTGTATGTCGAGGTATTGGTGAAGGTGAAGAGCAGGATTTGGAGCCAGTTCGTCCAGTCGCCGAGCACCTCTCCGAGAAGAGACCAGGTGATCTTGTCTTCTCCGTTGGCCTGGCCATGACCGTGGTCACGCTGCAGCCGGGCCGTGTACAGCTCTTTGTCGTCGGCACTGAGTACGTTCGAGTGCTGGGGGAAGTGGGGGATGGCAAACCAAGACACGATGCCGATCAGCATGGTGGCGGCGCCCTCGAGCTGTGGACGAATCATACTAATCAGCTTCATCTTCATCTTCATGTGTCGCGGTCTGTCTGCAGTCTGCAGTCTGCATACATGGCTAGGTCAAGTCGAATCGAATCAAACACCACTCACTCACTCACTGATGACGAGCAAGCAGGATCAGAGTGCGCACCACACGTACCGCGAAGATCCATCTCCATCCTTTCATGTCGCGGAGACCACCCATCAACCCGAGCGCGTATGCCAGCACACCAGCAAAGGCGGACGCGAGCACTCCGACCGAGTAGGCCCAGCTTACACGCCGATGGACCTCATACCGGCAGTACCTATGTAGACAGCCACGAAGTCGGTCAGTCAGGGGTTAGGGCCGTACCCTACCTCAACCAAGCCAAATAGCATATCATGTGGAAGGGGAATTGGTAGTGGCAGTGGCAGTGGCAGTGGGAGTGGCAGTGGGAGTGGCGTAGTGAAATCATGAAGCATAAGAGACAAAATTCATAAAGCCCATAAGACACAAAGACAAGACAGGGACAGACTGACCAGCAGCTGATGATGAATACCATTCCAGGCAGGATCCCACCCTCGAACAGACCCAGCAGGAAGCGCAGGAAGGCGAGCACTCTCCAGCTACTGGTGAAGCCCATGCCGGTGAGGACAGCGCCCCAGGAGACCAGGAGGAAAGACAACCAGGCGCGGGGACTGAGCTGGGCCTGGGCCAGGACGTAGTTGGACGGCAGCTCGGCCAACAAATAGGCGGGGAAGAAGGTCTGCAGGATCACGTTGTAGCGGTTGCCCGTCAAGTCGAGGTCCTGCTGCATGCCCAACACCCTGGCCGAGCCGACGTTGATGCGGTCGATGATGGACACGGCAAAGATGATGGCCAGAACGGGCAGGACGCGCAAGTCGACGCGGCGCACCAGCCGGGTTTCACGGTGCGTCGTCGGTGTGGTCAAGTTGGTATCAGCGTCGGCATCGGTATCGTGTCCCAGGGAGGAAATATCCTTGTCCTTGTCCTTGTCGTCGAGCCGGTGGCTGAGTTCGACGTGTTCGGATCCAGCTGCAAGCTTTTCGGCCAGTGCCAGTTCATGGCCCGGTTCTGTTATTGCTGTTGCTGTTGCTGTGGGAGACGCAGACATCTTATATTGTCTTGGATTCTAGAATCACCAAGGGCGAGGACGTCAGGGGGATGAACCGGGGAAGATCTGCCTGGAACATATAAATGATCCAGAATCCAGAATCCAAAACTACCAGCCACCTACAGCCACGCCCCGGATGGTAAGTCTGTCAGTACTGTATGCAGTATGCGTATGTAGTATGCAGTATGTAGTACGTATGTAGAGTAAGCTGGTGGATCACCCTTACCCCGTATTCCGTATCCCACCCCCGCGTTATGCAAAGTCCACTCCACCCCGGGTCCCTGGTCCCGGGTCCCCTCCCGTTGCCCCCCTTTCCCCTTTTGGCACCTGCACCCCCGCCCACTATACATACTGTACATACTACGTGCTGTACGTACCTGCTTGTCGTGTTTTCTACTGTACAGAGTACGGAGTACACAGTACAGAGTACAGCGTACAGCCTTATATCATGGTCCCACTCCGACAAGGCCAAACCCCAACCCAATCCCCCCGTTAGCTTCTGGGCCACATCAGAGTGTTGACCCCGTCTGAGATACAGGGCGGGAGCGGGAGCGGGGGCGGGGCCATTTCCTGAGCTGTGTCTTGCAAGCCCGATCCGAATCTTACGGTCCTAGCCTCGAGTACGGTATTGTTGGACTTCGCCGGACTAGGAGGTGAGGTGGCCGTTCCAATTCCCAGACATGGCGGACGTCCACGCGGCCTCAAGCAGACATGTGCGATGCTAAAAAGCGTGAGTGTGCGAGGAAGAGGACGGTGTTTGTTTGTTGATACTGTATATACGCATAGGCGTGACCATCTCCATCTCCATCTTCATCTCCATCTCAAACGGAGGCGTCTCACGAGACAGGAATCCTGAACCCGGCCCTGACCCTCGCTCTCGCTCGACAGTCCATTACATACATCCATACATACTAAGCACACACATCCTCACTACGTCCGGGATACACTTACTACCAAGAACAAGAACATACATACCAAGGACATACATAATACATATGATAGCAGCGGTACGGGACTAATTCTGCTCCCGTCCGCTCGCTCTTCTCCTATTGACAGTGGCACTATCAATCGACAGATAGAGACAGATCGCCTCAATCTCAATCTCAATCTCAAGCCCACACCACCATGACGCACTCAACCACCAGCTCCATCGCCATCGCCATCGCTCTCGGCGTGCAAGACGTTTCCCGGTTTCTGTCGAGGACGGTGCAAAACCTAGGAGTACAGGTTCAACATGCCCGGCCGGTCTACGTGGTGCTGATGGTGGTGCTGGTGCTGGTGGTGCTGTTGTCGTTGCTGTTGCTGGGAGTATCAGATCCGCGGCGCAAACACATGCCACCGGCGCCGGCGGCGTGGCCCATCCTCAACCATTCTCTCTACCACATGCAAGACGACACGGTGACCAACGCGATCCGGTGGGCGCGCCAGTACGGCGAGGTGTTCCGCACGCGCGCCGGCACCACCGACTTCATCTGGCTCAACTCGCCCGAGGCGGTCAAGGAGCTCATCGACCGCAAGAGCGCCATCTACTCCAGCAGGCCGCCGATGCCTATGGCCTCGGATTGTGCCAGTGGAGGCCGCCGCGTCGTCAACATGCCGCACGGCCCGCGCTGGCGCACCATTCGCTCTATCCTCCATCGTCTCCTGACGCCCACTATGTCCCGGTCGTACGCTCCCGCCCAGTTGTATGAAGCGAAGCAGTTGTCGGTCGACATTCTGGACAATCCTCGAGGTAGGTCTTCTGTTTCTCATCGAGGCACTCTCCTCGGGATTCTAGACAGACTTTTGGTCATCTTTCCCACCGACACTACCACTGACACTGACACCCTCCATCTAGACACATACATGCACAACCGACGCTACACGTCCAGCCTGATCATGCAAATCACCTACGGGCGACGACTCCCTGAATGTACGTGTTCTGAATCCTCGCTACGGGTGTGAAGCATTCATTACCAAAGAGAACAAGTGCTGGCTTGCTCCTCGCCTGCTTCTATCTCCCAGAAGATCAATTGAATTCACACCGACACTGACACTGACATTCACCACTGACACAATCGACCATGCGTATAGGGGAACACCCCGACGTGACCAAGATCTTCCAAGTCCTCCAGCGATTCGGATCGATCCGCCGGCCGGGCAGCTGGCTGGTCGACAGCTTCCCGGCACTGGCCAATTTCCGGGCATTCGACCTGGTCAGCGACTGGCGACGGGTCGGGGCGTCGATCCACCAGCAAGACTCGGCGGTGTGGATGTTCTTCTGGCGACGCATGCAGGCGGAGCTGGAGAGCGCGCAGGCGCCGCACAGCTTCGGCAAAGCCTTCATGACGGGCGACTGGCGCGGCAAGGGCCTGGACGAGCTCCAAGCCGCCTACGTGCTAGGCACCATGATCGAGGCCGGCGCCGAGACGACCAGCATACAACTCAACAATCTGATTGTCGGCGTGCTGTCGCGCGGCCGCCACGTGCTGGACCGCGCCCACGCCGAGATGGACGCCGTCGTCGGCCCAGATCGGACCCCGACCTTCGACGACGAGCCGCGCTTGCCCTACCTCCGCGCCATGGTCAAGGAGCTCCTGCGCTGGAGAGCCATCAACAAGTTCGGCACCAACCACTACGCCATGCAAGACGGGTGGTATAAGGGCTTTTTCATCCCCAAGGGCAGTATTGTCATGATCAATACCTGGGGCATCCATTACGATCCGAAGAGGTTTCCCGAGCCAGAAAAGGTGAGAAAAAGAGCCACATGCCCATGGTGTATGCATCAAGTCATTCTACATGATGTGTACTATTGTGTTCTGTTCTGTTCTGCTATATTGTATTTTCTACCACTGTTGGACTGTGTTGTGTTCTGTTCTGTTATGTTGTATTCTCTACCACTTTTGGCCTGTGTTCTGTTCTATTCTGCTATATTGTATTCTCTACCACCTTTGGCATGTGTTCTGTTCTATTCTGTTCCTTTTCCACTCGATCCCAGTACTAACCAACCCCCCCTCCCAGTACGAACCAATGCGTTTCTTCAACCACCCCCTATCTGCCGCCGAAGCCGCCGCCGCCGCCGACCCGTCCATGCGCGACCACTATGCCTACGGTGGCGGCCGCCGCATCTGTCCCGGCATGCACGTCGCCGAGCGCAGCCTGTTCATCAACATCGCCCGGCTGATGTGGGGCTTCGACCTGCGTCTGGCCCGGGACGAGAACGGCATCGAGATCCCCGTCGACGCTAGCTTCCAGACGGGCTATTTGCCGGGTGGTATGGCTATTGCCAAACCATTCGTATGTGGTGAGTAGGAAGAATTGGAAATAATCTAATCCCTGTCATCTGAGCTTCCTATGTCTGTGTCGGTGTCGGTGTCTTGTTTCTTCTTACTGACCCGTCTTCATCAGATATTCGCCCGCGCTCCCCTCACCATGCCGAGGTGCTGCGTCGAGACTGGGAAGAAGCCCAGGAAAAGGGGTTGGAGCTGTCTCAAGTCGATTATAGACCGGAGTCGACGCATAAGGACTGACTGGCTGGCTGGCTGGCTGGCTGGCTGGCTAGCTGACCGACTGGTTCCATCGGCCGATAGTGGCAGTTCCGGTGCCGGTACAGATATGAGTGTGGGTGACGGTGTGGGTGACGGCGACGGTGTGAGTGTAGGTAACGATCTGGCTGACTGACGGTCTGGTTCAATGGGTCGATAGTGCCGGTGCCGGTGCTGGTAATGGTGTGACTGTGGGTAACAGTCTGGGTGATACATAGTCAGTATGGGTGGAGGAATAGCAAAGCCCTTAATCTAGTATCAACATACTCCCCTACCCCATGCATCCATATACCTGATCTCTAGGTATTTACTTACATAGCTATCCTTGCCAATGAGTACACTACAGTATATGTTCATTGTCAGTATCTAGCTCGACGTCAAATGTTCGTCATATATTCTCAGAGATATCGAAAGAAAGACCTTGCTAGTAGAGAGAGAGTGAGCTTCAACCCTTGGTTTTTAGAGATATACGTACTACTGAATACCAAATACTACTATATACTACTAAATACTGCACCTAAGTGTCAAGTGTTGCAGGTTGCAAGCAGAGCAGTCTGTGGTAGTCGGACTGCAAGAGGAAGAGGGCAATTCCAAGGGCAATACCAAGGGCAATACCAAGAATAAGAACAATAACGATTCTATCATGCTCAGCTCATGGTGACGGCGTCGTGGCAAGTAGCTTGGCCAACTCCCCGACATCCTCTATCGACTCCAGCGTCCAGCAAGCCTCTATTACCCTTCTCGTCTTCTCCTTTCCTAGATGCGGCTCCGTCTGCGAAACAAATTTCTCCTCCAACTGAGCCTTAGTCATGGGATTTCTCACCGAGCCAGTGGCATGCTCGATGTAGACGGTCCTCGCCGCTTGTGCACCATGTGCCTTGCTGCGCGACGTGAAAGTCACGTAAGCTTCATCGTCACGCAACTTGGCATCTGTCTGGACCGAAACACGGTCTCGGATGCTGTGCACCAGAGCATCGTTGGCAGCCACGTCGTCGGAAAACTCGGCCGGGGTGGCACGTCCATAAACCAGAGCGACGGCGCAACCATGATACAAGGAGAAGATGGTTTCCAACCCAGTGCGAGGATGGCGCACGTTACACAACCTCAACAGCTGTGGATTCGCCGTGACTTGAATCTCAGCCAGGTCATTCAGGTCTCGGGGCCCTCCCGTGGGCTTCACTTCGCCGTCAACGGAGAACGAGCGGGAAACCTCGAGGCAGGCGTCGATGAGTGGGTGAATGACAATGCCGCACGGGTATGGCTTGAAGGCGTTGCTCAAGATCTGCCACGGACCGCCGCATGCCAGGTCACTGATCAGGCCCATGTCGACCGTGGTGGACACGAGTCGTGCCCACGCCTCGATAGGTGCAGGGCAGCTAAAGAAGTTGTGCCGCGCAAGCTTTCCCGCCACTATACCGTTGCGCCCATGATGGCCCACGTGAAGTGTTTTGGTATCGCTGCCGAACATGGCGCGGGTCCCTGAAGCCATACTCGATGCATGGCCCAGGGCTGCGGCAAACTGATCTGGATTGAGTTTTAGTAGCTTCGCAATCCCGCCCGCGGCACTGAAAGCCCCGGTTGAGCCGGTAATGTGCCTGAGTCTCGTCAGTGACCTTTCGAAATCCGCAAGTCCTCGGCTACATGTCTGGGACACTGACCAACCGTTGTCGTAGTGGGAGGGGGAGATCGC
This sequence comes from Capronia epimyces CBS 606.96, assembly GCF_000585565.1. Lineage (NCBI taxonomy): Eukaryota > Fungi > Ascomycota > Eurotiomycetes > Chaetothyriales > Herpotrichiellaceae > Capronia > Capronia epimyces. The sequence continues at coordinate 974,647 of NW_006912909.1, forward strand.
ATTTGCAACTGCAGCTTGTGTCTCGAACGCCGCGACGAATCCCAGGATCAACTCCTTCCCCGACAGGTGGTGGACCTCGGCCCACGGGAGCACAGCCGTGATGGCGGTACAAGACGGGTGAATGACAGTGCGAAGGAGAGTGTCATCATAGTCTCTGGCGGTGGCTGCTATTCCGTTGAGGATGGTCGCAGTCTCTACGTCAGTCCGCTCCGGCCGGCCCCAGATAGTGGCTGCCCCTGCTGCCGAGGGATCCTCGAGAAGTTTGCCGGGTAGTAAGGCTGCGATGGCTTTGCGGCGTGGCGAGATGTCCGAGGAGCCTATGGCGCAACCGATGATATTCAGAATTGACGCCTTTGCAACGTCGACAACCTCTTGGGGCAGCTGGTCGTAGGTGAGATGTGACAGAAATGTCGCAAGCTCGTGAGTATTGTCCTTCACATCAGCCATGGAGAATGGTTGAATGGGCGTGTTCCTAGCCGAGAGCCCTGCTTATAGTGCCTACCATCTTCTCTGTGTCGCCCATCACCCAACCGGACGTCGCGCATCACACATGATGAGTATCTCATACCTGGTCGAGGTTGATGTGGGGGGGGGGCAAGCTGGGGAGGTGGGAGGTGGGGGTTGGTGTGGTACTGTATGTAGCTTTCATTCATGCGGAGTTGCCGCCTAAGCCCTCAGGATTGGAGCATGGTAAAGCCAGTCGAGGCTACATGCAAACACTTGTTAGGATTGAACGTTCTTAACATAAAGAAGTTGTCTTGACGAGGACTGACTGTTCGAGCCGAAAGACCAATTCGTCCAGGCGCATTTGTGACGGTAGCCGCCGACTCTGACTCTGCCGATCATGCCAGTCGGTCCACCCAAAGTCCACTCAGACATTTACCCGTTTTTAGCACCAGGGAATTTCGAAAATGCACACGCGGGAAAGCTTGTGCTCGTCACTGGAGCTGGAGGAGACATTGCACAGCAGATCGCAAAACATTTCGCCCTGGCTGGTGCCGCTCTTGCGGTGACAGATATCTCGCTTGAGAAGCTAGAGTCGACAGTTGGCTTATGCCGGGCGCTGGGAGCGAAGGTGGCTCCGTTTGCGTGTAACATCAGCAACGAATCGGACGTGCAAGGATTGGTCAAGGCTGTGAAGGCGTCACTCGGAGATATTGATATCCTTGTCAATGCTGCCGGTGTCTGCACTTCCAAACCCATTCTCCTCGATTCATTCGCTTCCATCTGGCGCGAGGTGGAGATCAACCTCGGAGGAGTAATAGGCAGTCCTAGATCCTCCAAGCTTATTCAGGCTGACCATGCCCGCACAGGTGCTTCTTACGACGCTCAACGTGCTTCCCGGAATGAGAGCTCGTGGCCGTGGCTGCATCATCAATGTTGCCTCGCGAGCCGGGACTGTGACCGTGCCTTACCTGGCTGGCTACTCCATTTCCAAGGCCAGTGTAATCAAAGCAACCGAGAGCATCCAGAAAGATCTCGACGCGGACGGCCTAGGAGACAAAATCCAGCTATATTGCTGTCACCCAGGTGCCGTTTTGACCGGCATGTCCAAACGTTCGCCAGTCCTTCTCCCTTGCTATCATTATCACTGACAACCTGCGACCAGGAACCATGGATCCGGTGGTGGCGGAGGAGTATCCGCATCTGGCAACCGATCGACCCAAATGGCTCAAGAACTTCCGAACGTCAGTCGACCTATGTGCGGCCGTCTGTGTATTTCTCGCCACGGGGAGAGTCAAAGATTCCTTGAGGGGCAGATATATTGACTGCGAGCATGACCTGGAAGCGTTCCTCAGCCCCGAAGCTGCCGCGGAGATCGGCAAGAACAACCTGCATATCCTCAAGGTCGACTTCTTATGGGGTCTGCCGAATGATGGAGGTACATCTGCAGGGGCATTCCGCTTCGATGTCGATGGTGAGTGACGAGAAGGTTGGGTGACAGGTCGAGAGAGGGAACTGGCCATTCATTCTTGGTGTAGATGCGCCCAGACACACTTGGATGTCGTACCATTGGACGTTGTAGTGGCAGCCATACAAACCTATACCGATTGCGTTCGTCCCACCGATTCGATCGTCGGAGGTAGACAGTATATGTGTGATCGAGACGAGGTCACCGCAGGGATTGAGGAGTTGGACGAGGAACAAAGAGGAGGCTAGGCGGATCACGTGGGCTTAGGGGCACGGGACGCACCGGGCTGCGCCCAAGCTGCCTAGGAAGGATTCTCCGGGGCACTACTACTGTTAATTAGCCTTTAGGTGCCTGTAGTATGGCCAGTGTAGGAGATCCCGGGCTTGTAGTAAGCCTAAGGAGCCTAAGAGCTCTGAGGCATCAAGCCCGAGGCCCTAAGCCCCTACCTAAGCCTTAGGCCCTAACTCCTTAGGCGTCCTGCATTGAACTCTACCCCAGATCTTCTCCACATTTCCCCTCCCGCATTTTGTTCAGCTGCGCTCTTCGTCCAAAGACCTCTTCGATCCTCATCGCATCCTTCTTCAACGACACACCTTCACCTCCAGCCCCGACACTGTGTCCATGACAATATTGACGAGAACCATATGCATTCACAGTCACCACAATGGCTGTATCCGGCGCCAAACTTCATGACCAGTTTGTACAATATCAAGCCGGCGAGCCAGTCATGTCCTTAGCACAACTATCCGAGAAGTCTGGCCGCAGCGTTCTACGTTTAGGACCCAAACCCCGCGGACGGCCAGGGGCCAGACGGACCTGCAGTATATGTGGACAGGTTTTTTCTCGTGGTGAACACCTGCAACGCCACGAACAGTCACGTAAGTCCCACCGTGCAGTGCTTTCTTCCTGGGCGACAGCCCAGATTCAGAGCAACAGCTGTTTGACCCCGGTGGCTTTCAGACCGAAACGAACGCCTACACGGTTGCCTGCACTGTTCGAGCAAATTCACCCGGAAAGATACGTTGCTGCGCCATGTCCGCAAGTTTCACCCAGCTCGGCCACCGGTCGCCGGCAGCCTTTCGCCATCACCACCTGAGAATCAGCAGCCGGTGGATTCGGCCATCACAGACATCTCGGCTTCGTCGAATCCTAGCGAAGACTTAGTCCAGTTGTCGAACTCAAATGAGGGCTGCACGATTGAAATAGGTCAGCTCTCCGCCGACGGATCACTAGAGCCGCGAGATTCTCACAACATCGACCACACAAACTCGTGGATCGCTTCGGCCGACTTTGATGAAGCCTCGAGGCGTGGAAGCAATCAGCAGCCTCCTGGTGCGAGCAGAAGTCCAGCCGAGAATCACATTGACGGGAATCCTGATCCTATGAACCCTTCTATGGAGCCAGCAACTGTTGACAGACCAGGATATATCTCCACTAACGACGCTTCACACTTAGTTGACCCTTTCCTAAGCGACAGACAGGATTTATGGCTCCCCGATATTGCCGGCGAGTACTTACAGCTGTCTGAGCTCGACCTGGACATGGCTCTTAGCTCGCCCTTCCTATTTCCAGAAGCGCACCAATCCCTCCTACCGCCTCGGACTGTGCCCACATCGCCGGCCGCCGCCACAAGGGCAAAGGCAAGGTCGGATGGAGGAGATGAGACTTCTACCTTTTCGTCGGAAGGCGGAATAGAGAGTATGCTGTCTCCGCCGATAAGCATGGAGCTGGATATCAACAAATTCATGGCCGATGTTCACTCCTTTGCCGCCTCGAACGGAGACACGAATGATTTTGTACCGCCATCGAGACACCGAGCCTGCCGCTATCTTACGGCCTACGTTCGGTATTTCGACCCACACACTCCTCTTATTCACTTTGCAACCTTTCGGCCTGCAAGTGCTTCTCGTCAGTCACTCTCTTACTCCCCCTGGTGGGCCAAATATTGACCTGACCCATTAGCGCCCTTGACACTTATCATCCTTTCTATCGGCGCCTTGTATGCGGGCGAGCAAGAAGCTGCCATGACTCTGTACAACGCTAGCAGCCAGCTGCTCAAGGCGGTACATACTTGAGACCCCCCTCGTGCTGTATGCTGTACTGACTACTTGGCTAGCACGAAAATAAGAGCAGCTCTATCGCTCCCGACGATTGTGACCCGGACGATCTTGTATGGAGACTGCAGACACACGTACTGTTGGCTCACTTTGCCATTTGCCGTGGGACAGAGATCCTTCTTCGAGCTGGTCTCGGCCACCTTTTGACGGCAGAGATGGTATATGATCCATTCTCCCCAGGCTATCGTTTGTTAGGCCGGACTGGCTGATGAAGCTTTCAGATATTCCAATCGGGAATGCCCAAGGACGCAACAGATCATTCCTGGCACGTGTGGATTCGGGACGAATCGTTCCGAAGGTAGATCCCACCTCACGATATCCTTGTATGCTACTGAACATGTCCAGGGCAGGCTCGTGGATCTTAGTGCTCTGTGCGACATTCCTTGCCGATGGCCAGGCAACTCCAATAGCGCTCCTGAATTTAGAAGAGTTCGACCTGGCTCTCCCCAGCGCTCAGGACGTGTGGGTGGCGAAGTCGGAAGAGTCATGGAACGCCCATCTCCAGAGATCCCGCAAGGTGTCACCTGCCCAGATGGAATTCTACTCGGCCTTCTGTCTGCTTCTCCAGGGGACCCAGGTGACCGCTCCTGTGAGTCCGTTTGGGATGCTCCTGCTGATAGCCGGGCTTGTAATCCACATTGTGACGCTGGAGCGGACCACCAGCGTCATTGTACCTGGCCTCGCTGCAGACATCGACCAAGCACCATGGGTTGCAAGTACGGAAAAGGCGCTTCAGGCGTGCGAGAGGACGTGGAAAAGCCACCCCAAAAGCGTGACGAATCCGCTCTACTCCAACGAAGATCCGCTCATGACCGACTGCGTTCCACTGCTGATGATTGCCTATTACCACACCTGTGCTCCTCGACGGCTCAAGCTTCTCAAGGCAAGTCTGTGCGATACACTGGGGAACCGGCTTCCTTTCATGCGAGCTCAGCTGGTACCAAGCGAGAGCGCTCAACGACCTACCGATCCATCGGTCCCGGCGGACGGGGTCGCCTCCGACGCTCGCGAGGCTCTTGAGGACCTGTTGATGCCGCGGACAGAGACGCAATGGAGCACTCTTTGCCGCGTGGCCAAGTTTGCTGCCGCACATCTGTTGCTCCGGGCCAAAGTCGGGTTCAAGCACGTTGCGCGTGTGGGACCGCTGGAAATGGGGTTTCACTATGTGGTTGCCGGGTTTGAAGGAGGTAAGCCAAGTCTATTTCTATTTCTATTTCGATTGGCGTTTCTGTTTCGGTTGGCGTTTCTATTTCGATTGGCCTTCCCCTAGACGCGTTTCTGCTCTGCTCTGCTCTGCTTGCCAGACCCCCTGTCTAACTGAACCGTTCCAAGCCATTCTCCTTGCATTCTGTATGTCCGCCGCGGGCAAACAGCAACGATCCGACCCGGACACACGCTTCTTACGGTCGGTGGCGCGCGAGATCATGGACGAGATGGACGACCCGACCTACAAAGGGGGAGGCTTCGCCGCCGTGCCGCTCGGCGCACTGCGCTCCATGATGGAAAATGGTTGGGTTTGGGGTTGTAAGTGGGCGTAACCGCAGCCGCAGCTCCGTTCTTTCGCTTTTGCTGGCTGACTCAATGGTTCCAGTTGCTCGTACCAGATCCGAGCAGTTGCACAAGATGGAAATGCGAGTCCAACAACACCAATCTCATTCTCAATCCCAATCCCATTCCCCGAGCCGGTTGGAGGTGGAGGCCATGTGAAACGGGAGGTCATGGGGCAGACGATCCTAGGTAGGTACAGTACTCAGTACGGATATATAGCCTTGCGCTGTTCTCCTACTAGGCTTCTGTGGTTGATTTATGGCTCTCTGCAGCCTTGGCTTCTTTGATAGGAGAACAAACAACCTTCGATCACTTTGGTCAAGTTCTCAATTATGCCATTAGCACTACTGTAGACTTTTGACTAGATATCTGAAGACGTGAACTACAGCGTATCACTCGTTCCTGCCTATGGCTAGAACTATCATCTTCCAGAAACCTCAGGTGGTGGTCGAGAAGATGTATAGAAGCTGTAGTCGTAGCCGTCGGCCGGCATATCCGAACCTTAACCCTGAAAGCCGTTCTACTAGATTCTATAGGTATGTCTTATTGACACGACTCGGGACGCAGCTTCCGCCGGCGGTCCACGACCGCGCTGTCTTCAAAGTCGGCCATCCAGTCCGGAGGCATGGCCAGGGCCCAGACCCTCCTCCTCGCGGCTCTCTGGTTCTCAGGGACTTTTAGGGCCTCGTTCAAGGCCTCGTCTTTTTCTCGCATGTCGGGCGTCGCATGGGCGATGTGGTGCAACATGCCTCGCTCGCGGGCAACTTCGTCGTGGTCCCAGATGTGACTGGGGTCCAGGCCGTAGCCGCCCTGCTGGGCGATGCGCTCGAACTCGATCGACTGGCGGTTCGTCTGTTCCCACCACGTGCGGCGGCGGAGGTCGCTCCACGTGTCGAGCAGCGACTCCGGGCCGCGGCGCTGGATGACGGCGCTCAATGCGCGCGCCATGGGTCCGGCGTCCAGGATGCCCGTGGTCAAGCCGAGGCCGCCGATCGGGTTGTTCAGGTGCGCCGCGTCGGCGACGAGCAAGATGCGGCTGTTCGGCTTGCGGAACGTCGCGGCGCAGCGTTGATGTGGCCGGTACTTGGAGACGCGCTCGAGGCGGTAGTCCGTCCCCGGCCCGGGGAGGATGTACTTGTAGTGCTGGGGCAGCTCGGCGTGGATCTGTGCGTCGGTGAGGTTCGGGGTCGTGCCGTACGCAACGCGCCAGAGGCCGTCGTTGTTGATCTTGGCCACGATCGCCCAGTGGACGGGATCGATGATGAAGTTGCGGTTCGTGTACTGATATTGCTCGAACGGGTAGTAGACGTTTGTCGCGACGAATTCTTCCTTCGGCCACGTGAAGCCCTCAAATGCGATCCCTGCCGCTGTGCGCACGGTGCTGCGTCCGCCGTCAGCGCCGACGAGCCAGCTGGCTCGGATCTGCGTTTGGAGCGTCTGGTTCTTTTCTGCTGCTTGTGCTTCTACTTCTACTTCGTCCAAATGGTTTGTCTTGGGTTGTGGGAGTGTGTGTTCGAGCGTCACGACCACTTGCCTGTTGGTGTCGCCATCGCCATCTTCCTCTCCCTCCTTTTCGACCACGCCGACCACGCGATGGCCAAAGTGGATGCTCGCAGAGGGTTCTTTGGCCAGGTGCGAGAGTAATATTTTGGTCACTACCGACTGGGCGCAGTTCAGGCCTGTCAGAAACGGCTCTCGACCTTCTTTGGTGGCGATGGTAGCGACGTGCTTCTTCTCCGCGCCCAGGCCGGCCCGCCACCACGAGATGACGGCGTCCCGGACACTATGCTCCAGCACCTCGTCGTAGATGCCGGCTTCGACCAGCTCGGCCAGCGCACAGGGCTGGAAGGCCATGGCACGAGGCGAGCTGTCGACGTCGGAATTGGCCTCGACTAGAGTCACTTGGATCCCACTGTGGGCTAGCAGCAGTGCCGTGAAAGCGCCGACGGGCCCGGCTCCAACGACAAGGACTTGTGTTTGTGTTGGAGTGGGAGCCTGAGCGCCATTGTTCGATGCCATCTGTCCGGGAGAAGGGGGGAGAGAGAGGGAGTGCTGCCACTGCCACGGTACTACTGGAAGAGAAGGGGGAGGTGAGATGGGATGAGATGACTGACTGTGGACAACGGAACTCCTCTTTGATTGCCAGCGTCTGCCTCAGGACCGACTTAGCGGCGATCGTGAGTAAAGCCTCTAAGACATTGGATGTATGCACACCGTAACCCCAATCTTTTCTAGATGCCTGGCGGCGCCAGTATGGTCGCTACCAGACATAGTATGTCTGTGGTCTGTGTCAGGCCAGATACATGACGGGGTTTGTCCGTGGCCGCCTTTAGGCAGGCTTCGTCTTGTACAGTTGAGTAAGGGACGTGGGGGCCCCGCATGGCCGTTTTCCAACTGTTCCGACCAAGCTGGGGCGGTTGACGGGGGTCGTGGCGTCCGGAGGCGGGAGGTGGGAGGCCGGGGAAGAAGTCCGCTCGAGTGGGTGGCTGCTTACTGCTAGCAGATGTACGAAGCACTGTAGAGCTGTTGAGGTGTCCTTCCTCAGAATGGCCTCTTCCCCTTGACGGTGCCGGTGATGAAGACGAGGAGGATGAGGGGGAGGAGAGGAGGATGAATTAGGCATCCCAGCTACAAATATACGCCAAGAGCCACTATCCCCATACAGACTACGCATATACTACTGTATCTATACTACACTCCTTCTCGCTACACCACCACCACCACCTAGTACTACTATTACTACTCCTCCTCCTCCTCCGGCCTTCATCCTGTGACCAGTCTTGCACGAGCACTGGGAGAAGGCTTTAGGCTTTTAGCCTAGAACACCACTTGACTTCGTCACATCGCCAGCTTCCCTCGACCCTCGACGCGACCACCGGTGGATGGATTCTACGGAGTACATTGCTCCTGAACGTGAAGAATGCAGACTCTACGCCGGTACAGGTATTTATTACTGTTTCCTGACGCTAAGCCTATGTTATTGTCTAAATTAGACGTGAATTTTCATTATATATCAACCTATCCATCCATCAACCTATCCATCCATCAACCTATCCATCCATCAACCTATCCATCCATCAACCTATCCATCCATCAACCTATCCATC
>NW_006912909.1:983650-984758 GCF_000585565.1 Capronia epimyces CBS 606.96
ATCAACCTATCCATCCATCAACCTATCCATCCATCAACCTATCCATCCATCAACCTATCCATCCATCAACCTATCCATCCATCAACCTATCCATCCATCAACCTGTCCATCCATCATTGGTACCTATCCATCCATCCGGCTTCTACATACTGGATCCATGAGATAGACATGGCATTTATTCATCAAGAGATGATATGCAGGAAGATTTGCAGGATGATGTGCAGAAAGAACAAGAATCAGGAATGGCCCTTCACACCCATCCCACGGCCCGGCTGGTCATCGCTCTCTTCGAAAGCCAACTAGAGGCGCATGCCATTCTGGTCTCAGTCCAACATCGCAAGCCGGTCGCACCCTCAGGTGGAATGGGCAGACTTTCTTCGAAAATGTCCTGCACCTTATGACCTTTGTTGATTGATAGATGGGAGAAGTGGAAGAACTGGCCAGATGCATGCATCACCCGCCTCGTTTGATCCGCTTTGGAGTCCATTGTCTATCGAGACGAGCCATCTCAGTTTCCATATTTTCAAGCCATTTCTCAGAATCCTTCCGATGTGGGTGATGGTCGTCGAGCACCCGTCGCCGGATTTCAACAACCCGCTGCATCATCTGCATCGCGGTGTCGTGACGGCCAATTTTCCAATAGGACGTAGCCAGGGTATGCTGTGATACTAGTCGATCTGGGTGATCCTCCGCGAGTGTCTGCTTCTCGATCTCGACCACCTGCTCGAGTAGTGGCACTGCCTCCTTGATCTGTCCATTCGCTTGATATGCGCCCGCTAGGTTATGCTGTGATGCTAGTCGATCTGGATGGTCCTCCGCGAGTGTCTGCTTTCGGATCTCGACCACCTGCTCGAGTAGTGGCACTGCCTCCTTGATCTGTCCATTCTCTTGATATGCGCCCGCTAGGTTATGCTGTGATGCTAGTCGACGTGGATCATCCTCCGCGAGTGTCTGCTTCTGGATCTCGACCACCTGCTCGAGTAGTGGCACTGCCTCCTTGATCTGTTCGTTCGCTTGATATGCTAACGCTAGGCAATGCTGTGATGCTAGTCGATTTGGATTGTCCTCCGCGAGTGTCTGCTTCTGAATCTCGACCACCTGCTCGAGT